>NC_090323.1:261963933-262265220 GCF_040869045.1 Eurosta solidaginis | reverse complement strand
AAGAAATTCCACGGCTAGCCCCTCTCCATTTTATGCGCATGCAGCGCCATCTTTCGGAAAAGTCATATCGGCTGCTGACTGGAATATTACCCTATCTCGGCTGCCAGTTTGTAAGCGCCTTATCTGCGAAAACTTTAGATAAATGCCCATTTTTCAATTTTTTTTGTTTTTCAAAAATAAACGGCTTATCTCAGAAGTTTTTTCATAAACGCCCTTTTGAATGTCGAAGTGTAGTGAATTTATGTTCAGATAAGATGTTTCCGAGACAAATTTCGTAGGGCACCTTTGAAAAACTTTCAGAAATAGAACGTTTATCAAAAGGCCACTGATATATGGAGCTTTAAAAGGACAACCGGATGGGGTGATATTCCAGTCAGCAGTCGAGATGTTCAATATCTACAGATCTTTCGAGGTCGATCATATATATTTTGTACTATAAACAATGACTAGAGATAGATAACGAGAAAGAGGCAAAGGTAGAGGTAGATGTATAAACGGAAGTATAGAGAGTTAAACGAAAAAGAGGCTGATTTTTTTCTGACAAATGAAAAATTAGGTTTTTAGTTTGAAAATTTTGTGCACAAATATACAAAAAAATCAACATTTTTGTGAAACAAGTGAACCAGGGGAGTGCGAAATAATTTTTTCGTTTTATTTTCATTGTTTTTTTGTGAACAAATTTGATCAAAGGTACAACTTTAAAAATATACAATAACATCTCCAACTCATTTATTTTGGGGTAATATTGGTCGCGCTTCTCCTTGTCTGAAATTGTTTTTATATATTTATTTTCGATAAATTTTCGCCAGTATTTCAAGCTTGGAATCCAGGGCAAAATAGAATAGTGTCATATAGGCATAACTAAGCATAAGCAAAAAGATGAAAAAGAGAAGTGGTGAAATATTACATTGCACGTTAATTTGCAAGTTTCATTTGCCAAGTGCGACAGCACCCTTATATATTTTTCCGCAACTTCAGTTTTTTTTGATAATTTATCATACATATTGTTACTAGATAATTCTTGGTTTTGCATTTATTTTGCAAATTTGGAGAGATATATATGGGGAAAAGTGCTTTCACTAGCCAAGTGTGATAGCACCTTTAGAATTTTTTCCGCAATTTTGATTTTTCGATAATTTAATATTCATGTTATTACTAACCAATTCTTGTTTTTGCATTTTAGGCAATTATTTTACAGCTTTGCGCCAAAACAACGGTTAATTAAAGAAAGCTTGCATGTCCGCTACGAATTGGCAATATAGCACCCGGTTTGGTATTGGTTTTTTTTTTGCGTTTATTTCTTACAGTTTTTGGTGGCTTAATTTCCTTTTTCATTCACTAATTACAGCGACAATTTCAATTGCGCTAAATTTTGCGCATTTCCATTACGATTTTCATTCAAGCAATTTTTGCAAATCCGCTTCTTTCCTGGCGAGCGTTTTAAGAGGCCAATATTATTGAGTGCTGATGTGTTTTTCTTTTCATAAATCTACTTTTTTGTTAATTTTTGCTTTTCAATTTGTTTTGCTGGTATTGGATATATATTTTTTTTATACCTTTCATGAAAATGAAATGGTATATTAATTTCGTCACGAAACCGAAAAATTTAAGTCCTTAAAGGAAAATAGATAGACCCACCATTAAGTATACCGAAATAATCAGGTTGAAGAGCTGAGTTGATTTAGCCATGTCCGTCTGTCCGTCTGTCCGTCTGTCTGTTTGTATGCAAACTAGTCCCTCAATTTTTGAGATATCTTGATAAAATTTGGTGAGCGGGTGTATTTGGGTGTCCGATTAGACATTTGTCGGAACCGACCGGATGGGACCACTATAGCAAATATCCTCCATACAACCGATTTTTCAGAAAAAGAGGATTTTTGTAATATCTTACCCAATTTAACAGATTGAAGCTTCCAACTTCACCATATACTTTCGTATATAGCATATATTGTTGTCTGAAAAAATCATTGAGTTCGGTGGTATATATAGTATATATCTCATACAACCGATTGTTCAGTTAAGAAAATTTGCGGAATTTCTGCCCCTTTTTAACAGCTAGACGCTTCAAATTTCACTATATGCTTACATATATAGCATATATTGTTGTCTGAAAAAATCATAGAGATCGGTGGTATATATATTATATACCCCATATAAACTCTAATTTTTGCCCCCTTTTTACGGCTAGAAGCTTCAAAATTCTACAAATTTCATCAAATAGTTACGTTTACGTGATATATTGTTGAAATACGTGATTCGTAGTCATAGTTTTTACACGCAGACCATAAAAAACCTGAAACTTTGCATCCTCACACAAAGTACCTACCTATTTTTTATTTTTTATTTATCTTAAAAATCGTTTAGGTATGTACATCTGTTCACTATATATTTCTTATCTTATACATCCGATTATTCGGAGATTACGAACGGGATAAGATTATTGTTCAGCCCCATTCATGAAAGGTATGAAGTCTTCGGCACAGCCGAAGACAGTCCCGTTCTTACTTGCTTATATTTTTTTTGTTATTGTGTCCATTTCCGGTCGCTGACAACGAAAAACACAGGAAAACACGTTTTCTTATGGCTTTTTCGTTTGCATTAATTTTTAATAAGAGAGTGCATACTTTACATACATTTGTATTTGGTTTTGCTGTGAACAACAACAATACTTCATACAATTCTACAGCTATACCAGCATAATATCCGCTACTCTTCAGCCTTTATCAGTGGCAACAACTACAAAAATATCTTACTTTCCTTTAAGCGCCTTGCATTCAGCGTCCGTTCACCCATCCATGCGCCAGACCTTCAATCTATCCATCCGCTAGTCTGCGCTTTGCTTACTCACCTCATTACAGTTTCATAAATTTTAATGTAATAATTTTGTTGCCGATTGATTGTCAATTTGTGTCAATATTGTATAGCAATATATTTTGCCAAACATAACTAACATAAGCTCGTTATACAACAACAAAACGTTCAGCGACCACTGCAATGACATCGCTTGACAACCAGCGCTGCCAGAGGAAAACATCTAATATTGTAAGATACAAATCATCAGTTGTAGATTTCGACATCAATCAGCTTCTTAACTGTAACAAGCGATACCGACAAGTTCCCCCCAGCGGGTTAGGGGATCAGAATATACCCGCGGTAGGTATACCTGTCGTAAGAGGCGACTAAAATACCAGATTCAATGGGCTGTGTAGCGCAACCCTTCAGGTTGCCAGTGCATATATAGCTTCTCCAAACCCAATTGTCAACCTCACATATCCGCGGCGAATCCTGTTTCACTAACAGACGGCTCTGGCGACCACAAGTTCCATGAGGGAGGGTATGACCGGAAGGTTTAATGTGGCCACATAAATCGTTCCCGAGATGGTCAGGCTAGCACCTTAATGGTGCTATGGTACCGGAGCGTATCGTATCTATATCCGGCAATGGACCATCACATCGATAACACTCACCAAAACCTTTGGGGAGCAACCTTGTCGCTACAACAACAACAACATACCGACAAGTTATTGTTTTATTACTGGCTTAGTATCGACAGCGAATTATTATAATCAAGATATAGGTTTGCTACATGCTTGTTATCACCGAGTCATCGGCTACTTATTGGTAAGCCTGTGAGAATGTGTTAATGTTATAGCCTAGTTTCAGATGTCTCATCGATTTTATAGTAATGTGTTATCAGTACGTATCTGTTTCATAACAGATCAGATCAAATCATTAGTACACCGATAACAAATCTCCAGCGTTTTTATAGAAAATCGATAACTTCTCGATAACTTTTTAATAGAAAATCGATAACATATCGATGAATTGGTATAACTTCGATAACAAATCGAGCATATTTCGATAACAAATTGATATATTATTTATAACTTGTCGATAATTTTTCCATTGCAAATCGATAACTATTTGATAATAGACCGATAAATTTTCCATAACAAACCGATAACTTTTTGATAATCACTAGATCCATAACTATTCTTTAACAAACCAATAAATCTCCGAAAAAAGTCAGTACCTCAGTGGTAACCTTTATTATTATTTATAATAAATCTATAACTCATCTATACCTCTTCGATAACACACAAACAGTAATAATGTGATATCAAATTGATAACACGCCGTCCCGTTTCGGCTTTGGCTGCTGTTTCTTTTTCTCTCCTCTTTTCTTCTTTCATTTCCGTTTCTTTTCTTTCCTAAAAATTCCTTTTCTTTACTTTCCCTTCATAGCCCATGCTTCGCTTTCCCACACTACGCCTACACTTAGATTCTGTAGCACATAGCACATCACTTTTAAAGGCTATGCTTACGCTTACATTCTGAATTCTAGCTTACTGTGAAGAGAGATCTTTACACATCAAAAATTATTTTGTCAAACATGCAGCCCATATTATGCCATCCGTTATGAAAATTTACATACGAGGTCAAACTAGCGCCCAACATAGGGCAATTGCTCTCGGAGTAGAACTTCAAATCGATAATTTATCAGAGGTGGGATCTGCAATATAGAGTGATATACCACTCAAAGACGTCTATTTAATGCTTCTTTGAGAAAGCAGCTAAAAAATGTTTTAATTTTTCACAGAAATTTTCACTTATGGCAACGCTGTTGACAATCGCCGAGCAACAAAACACGCTTATAATTTATTTAACTTTTTGTTTGCGGCTTGCTGTTTCTGTTTAGTACCAATAATTGTAGTATTACTAGTCATCATTGAATGAACGCAAACTTCTTTTTCTAAAGATTTTCCACTACCACCTCCCAGCTTCCTACTTAGCCATTGATCCCTCGCGTTTCCCTGGTTGTAATTTTTTCAGTAGTAATCATTTATTGAAGTCTATATTTTGCTATATTAAAAATATATACCAACATAAATGGATGTAAATGCGATTATGTTGTTATTGTCACTGTCTGTCATTCAGATTGTACTTCAGTTTGTTAGCAGACGAACTGATCGCTTTATGTCCCAATTAATGTCAAAAAAGAGTTGCTATTACATTTGAGATTACCGCAATGGGTAATATGCTTTCTTAATTCCTTGAAGCTACTAAACGAGGGCTAAGTCATAAAATTCTAAAAGCTTGTAACCAAAGCAAGAAATTTAAAAATGTGTGAGGTCGCATCCAGATCGAAAGTTACACCCAACGACACATTCAGTCTATTCGACATCTCTATTGACCACCCTACACTCATGTTTATGTTTTCAAGCATGTATGTGCAAGGGCTAGGCGCATGGGACAAGCCAACGTCGAAGTCAGACACACAATGATGAACAGATAGAAGCAAAAATGGTAGAAAGTACCCATGGGGTCTGAGCTACATGGCAGTAATAAAAAAAATCTATGTCAAGATACCGACCCCAGACTTAGGGACAATTAAAACAGACAATATAGCAAAAACACTACTCCTCATTTGCGAAATTAGAGAGAAAATCGATTTCTCAATATTCTGCTTTACGCTTACTGAAATTGGTAGCTCTCTTGAATAGCAGAAGGCTCGACGTGTTTAAAAAATCATTCTCCAGAAAATCGGGTGAAAGAGCAGTCATAACGAAAGTTCGACGGGTTTAAAAAATCATTTCCAGGAAATTCGGGGTTTATCCAGGTTCTAGTAGGCGCCGGTATGAAATTCATAGGGTAGGGCTGCACTGCTTCGGTCACACTACAAGCGTTACCACCCTCCATACTAAATTTTTTCTCGAATAGTGGACAACGAAGGCCTTTTCTATTCATATTAAAACACTCTCTTCCCATAAAGTTAAGTATCAAATTGATACCAAGTTCTCGTAATAGACGCGAGTTTGGTGCATTGGACTGAATTTCGTCGAAATTGCAGTAGTTGTTGCTTTGTTTTGTTTAAATCGACCAGTCCACTCCTCTCAAACTCTTGATTGAAGCCTCGTTGTTGTTGTTGTTGTTGTAGCGATTAGGTTACTCCCCGAAGGCTTTGAGGAGTGTTATCGATGTGATGGTCCTTTGTCGGATACAGATCCGATACGTTCCGGTAACACAGCACCATTAAGGTGCTGACCCGACCATCTCGGGAACGATTTATATGGCCACATTAAACCTTCAGGCCATCCCTCCCTCCCCACCCCCAAGTTCCATGAGGAGCTTGGGGTCGCCAGAGCTTCGTCTGTTAGTGAAACGGAATTCGCCGCTCGAAGGTGAGGTTGACAATTGGGTTGGAGAAGCTATATATTGCGCTACACAACCCCTTGAATCCCCTCGAAGCCTCGTATTACCGTAAGTATTGTATTTTATGGAAACTGTTCTTGATTCGTTTTATTTTTATGTGTTCACTTCTTGCAACAGATTTCGAATACTGCCGGCAAAAAGTTGTTTCAGTTTCCTTTTCATCATAATTTTCTTTTGAAGTAAGCAATAATCAACGATTGACTGTAGTATGACTGAAATGTTGAAATCCGAACTTAACAAGTTTATTAAAAGATTTATTATTAGCTCATTGTTGTTGTTGTTGTTATTAATGTCAGTTATGTTGCTAACACACATTATTGTATGTGTTGTTGTGTGCACGCAAAAGGACATGAAATGTAACATGTCTTACACGCACAATTACACATACGCACATACATATTTACGCAAAACAAATGTACGCACGCACAAAACTCTGACTAAGCGGCTTTTAAGCCTATTCAAGCTCCAATCACTGCGCATGCGCCTCAGTGTTTAGTGCTAACAACAACAACTCAAAACAAGCGCAAACATACTACAAAACAAGCTGAGAACAAGCAATGGGACAAGACAACAACATACATTAAATGTTTTTCTGTCATAAACGTGACTTCGGCTGTCGTATCTATTGGCAACTTCATCTGCGCCAATGCCGTCTGTAAACTTTACTGTCTGCGCGCCCCATTTACAGTTCAAATTGTTCCACGTTCATTTAAAACGTTGGTTCTCACATGCTGCCACTGCTATTGACAATTGCAAGCAAAAGCCACCCACCAAAGTTGTGAACAAAATATCAAAAGTAGCAACAACATAATGCATTTGTCGCCGCCGGCGATAGCAAACAGCAATCCAAGTACGTTATTGCGAAAATCTGGCGCATTGGAGCACTCTTCTTGTTTAAAATGTCATCTGATCAGATCAACGCATCAATTGTGCCATGAAATATGACAATTGCAATCGTTTGCGCTCTGATGTGGAGTGATGAGCGATTGCCGGGCATTCCGGCGGGTATTAAGCTCATACGTTGCGAGCGCGCGCTTTCTAAGAGGCGATCTTCATAAATCAAATTGCAGTTGCTGCAGAGTTAATTCTACATAAGTAATGTACATATACATATGTATGTGGATGCCTGTAGTTATAACAGTGTTGTTAAATTTTTTTTTAATCCTCTTGGAGCAACATTCAATATTCCCAACCCGGTGTTGTGATGTTTAATTCTGTCGTGTTTTGTGCTTCTTTTTGTATCTTGTTAATATTTTGTTGTTATGTTGTTCTTCAATCATATGATGTTATCTTGTTCATGTCATTTGTTCAAAACGTGCATGTGCTTGTTCTTTTGATTTCGATTATTAGCAAATATGAGTTGATTATTCCCACAACAACTGGAGCTTCGTAAATGGATAGAACAAGATTGAAGGAGAAGACCAAAACCAAATTCAATCTCACGTACATTTATTGGTTATGCAGTAAAAAAGGATGCAGTCTTTGGGGAGCAAGTAATCATATCATTGCTTTTTATGAACTTGAATTATAAATTGTCACACAAAATCAAAAAAAAAAATTTTAATTTTAAGTAATAAATTATAGAAATTGAAAGCGCAATTTCTCGGGCTACATACAAGTACTACAACTAATAATTTGAAATAGTGAATCAGTAACTTTCCATAGCTGAAAATTTGCTTGACGAGGTTGAGGGAGGTATGTTCTGTGATCTCTTTCACATCTATATTATACCGAACGACCCAATTTACGAATACTATAGACACATCAAGTCTATGTCAGCTTTTTATAAATCTGTGTCGGTACTCGCCGTCGCCAAAGCATAAAGACCCGTAAATCTTTCGAAAGACATTTCACGCAAACTTTCTTAGCGCAGCTTTATCTGATGTTTTCATAGTATATGCTTCTGCGCCATATAGCAGTTCGGTTACGATAAGTGACTATTAGAGAATGATATTCGTTTGTTGAGAGAGGGCCTAACTTTAAACTTGCCTACATAATCCAAATTAGCATTTATTGGCAAGTGTAATTCTTCGGTGGATTTCAAAGCTAACGTTGTTCTTTGTGTTAATGCTGGTTTCCAAATAAGCGAAGTATTTTACTATTTCGAAATGTGCTGACTCTTTGATCGTAGACAGCTGTAATTCGTTTTATTTTCAGTCACTATCCAACCCATATTTTTCCAGTTTTCAAGTAAGTAGAACTTACGGCGCCGGTGTTCAGGCCGATTTTATCAATATCGTCAGCATATGGTAGTAATTTTACGCTCGTGTAGAATACTCGTATTGTTCAAATTGAAGAAAGCGCACGTGTCTGGAACCTCGTTTAGTTTCGTACGGTTCGGAGAGGTCTGACAGAATTCTGGCAGAGCTGATGGAGTTGCTCAACGTCATTTTTCACAGCCGTCTGCCGTTATAATATTTACGGGTGTCATCACAGGTGATTGTGCTATTGTACCAATGCTCCGACTGTGGCGCATACTAACAAGCTCCCTCTGCAGAAGTTGTCAGGCTGAGGAGGAAGAGGTGTCGACTCATCACTTTATCGGCCGATGTTTAGGACTGAAGAGGCTGGGAAAGTGGATCTTTCACTCCTACTTAGGTTCATCCGAGAGAGAAAATGGTTCGTTGAGGACCACTTGGAAGTAATCTGGTTGGACTAATGTATCTGGCACACATTGAGGATACTTACAATATACAAAAATATCTCCAAATAGAAGCTTGTAAATTTCCATGCCCGCCCTCGTAATGCCACCTAACCTACTCTATGTATTATTAGTTTATAGTCGATCACTGGGTACTCACGCTTTTTTCAACGGTAGATATCTTACCTTTCGTGCAGTCTCCACAACCCTGAAGAACTATAAAATACTAAAACTACGCTCCAAATATTAAAATGCAACATTTAAATTTTCGATATCTTTTAATTTTTTATTGTTTTTTTCTTTTAATTATTTCTTTTAAATATTTGTATTTTATTATTTTGGGATTAATTTTCTTATATTGCAACTAATTACTGCATTACAATTGCCATTACGCTTTCGTTTTAAACTTAAACGCTTTTCATAGTGCGTAATTGTAAGTGTATGTGTGTGAATGTGGGTGAGCGTGTCTGCTTTTATGTATGTGTTAGTATCACTTTGTATATATGTATGTATACATATTTTTTTCTGAGTGCACATTGCTTACAAAACATTTAAGCAAAACATTTGCCATTTTCTAGCGTGAGATAAATGAGCGCAAACGAATCGAAAGACTGATAAGAACAGCTTATCAATTCCATCAGCCAATTAGTATTTGCGATTTAATCATTTGATTTCGTTGGCGTTTTGCAGCGCCTTTGATATTCACAGTTCACCCGCTTATTCGTTATTGCTGTCACACTTTTTCTGTTTTAATTTTTTTTCATACGAAATGTGTGTAAATTATAAGTATGTACTATAATTACAATGATATAATGCATTAAAGTTCAACTGTTTTTTTTTTCTAAAATAAATTTATTTATTTACTTTTTAGTATTATTTTTTTATATTTTACTTCTTGCATTATTATTATTATTTTTTATATGTACTGCACTATTTCGTTTTAGTTTTATTGTAGTTGTTGTTAAGTAACTACTCTGCTGCTTTAACTACATTACGCTTACATTACTTATAATTTTTTCTATAGCTATAATTAAATCATATTTTCACATATGTTTGTAATTGGTTTTTTTTTTTTTATTTAGTACAATACATACACTTCTACTAAATTCTATTAACTTATTTATAATATTTTTTTTATATATAGCTATAGAATTTTTTATATTTATATTCTTAATAAAAACACAAATTGTGTTCGCATGCGATTATTTACAATTTACAAAATTAAATTTACAATTTTCTTTACTTTTCAGTTTTGCATGGGTTAACGTGTTTTTATTTTTTTCTTTTAATTTTTTTTGTATTTTTTTTTTATTTTTTATAAGTTTGTGCACGTTTTTTTTATGTTTCAAATAATAAAATACACAGTTATATTTAATAAAACAATAAATTATTTATAAACGACAGGAACAAAAACTTCTTGAGGTATGGAACGAAAAAATACCTATGACAATAAAAATAAAACAGAATCACTTTTTACAAGCATAAATTAGAATAATCTATATGGTTTGAAATATCGCTTGGAAATATCGCAGTTATAAAAACCGGTATGTATCCAAACCAAATTTGACAAGGGATGACAGAAAATTGTTCCAATATACATACATGAAGTATGTGTAAAAAAAATTTGGGACTCAATAGAAATATCTCAAAAAATAAACAAAAAAATGTTATACAGTTTTAACACTTTTTACAATTTCAGTTTATTTTCAAATTTAGCACCAAAATAATGCAATGTGAAATATTTTTGTGTAATTGTACAATATTGCACCTTTGGGAGTAATATCTAAACTAATTTTGGATTCGGCGCTATTGTTAGTTGTATTTCGTGAAGGCAGATGCGAATGACTCGGCTATCACACCGAATGTCCTGGTTTCAAGTCACGCCCCAAGCAACATCAAATTTTTTTTTTATTATTTAAATTTTATTTTGAGAATACTCTTTTTCAGCACTTTTTGCGGATGGAACTCAACCGGATTTAAATTGTTTAGAACAACACCACAAAGAGCGGCTTTGATATCAAAATTAAGTAGCAAATTTGTTATTTCGTACAGCTTTCCGTGTCTTCGAAAAACTAAGACTACAAGTTATCGATACATTAGCCACCTATAGATCACTGTCTACCAGCACTGATTTTCTCGAAATATAGCCAATGGTGCACAAAGCCAACAGAGCTTAGAATACCAACGCAAAATGTCGATATATTGTCGATAGTGCGCGAGCAATCGAAATTTAAGCCCAGTGTAAAACCAATAACGCGACCGATAACAATAGGTCGGGAAAACTTGTTTACCATTTCTTGAAAATTGAAAATTTGTTTGACAATCTAAGGTAACGAACCGATAAAAATTAATCGGGTAAGCATTAAATAAGCTACAATATAACATGAAAATTTTAATGGCTTTCGAAGTATTTTTAATAAATATTTTGAATCAAATATTATTACACAAACAAAAAAACAATTAATTTTTTTCTTCGACTCTGAGAAGCATTAAGATTATGAAAGTTAAAAAAAGTTGTTTTTGCAAATTTTCCCACTTTTGGCCATCAAATCAGAGTAAAGTTATCTGTAATTTCAGAAAAACTATTAGCAATAATTTAGATGGAATCTTTTAAGTATATTTCATAAACTGAAAGAATTTTCTGATCGATCTGAACGATTCAAATACATATTCGCCGAAACTATTTTTCTAAGCTTAACTTACAACCCGGGTACGGGATTTAGATTTTATATGTCACTTGTGACAGGCATGCCTTTTTCCGTGTATATTTTAAGCCCCTGCAACGGGACGCTCAATTAAAACATTGGCTTAATGTTAACGTTAAAACCCAAACTGTTGAGTTTACAGAAAGTACTGAATTTTGAGATCACTAGACAGTTCCCGAACGTCCAGCATAATATATGCCTCTCTGTGCTTTCCTCCTACATTCGCCAATAACACTGTAAAAAAAAAAGTGTACCGTTTACTGTTTCACTTTCCATACCCCAAGACTTAAAACGATAAAAAAAACACATAACCAACCAATCGCATTAAAATATAAAATATAATTTTCTCTTAAAAATATTTAACTTTAAATTTAACATTTTTTCTGCATTTTTACTGGTTTTCATATTTTGATATGTTTTTTAAAGTTCTTATGCAAAAACTAAAAAAGTTCTTTTTAATAACTTACAGCTTTTTCGCGACAGGTTTTTGTGCTGAAATACTTTGAATAACAATTTTAAAAATTTAAATTTACAAAAAGATACTTCTTCGACTTTATTTTTAATTATGGTGCTTGCTTTACAAATTTTACCATTCACTCTAATTTTTTTTTTACAATTTTTTTCTTACTGTTACTTTCTATAAGCTCTGTTTGCATAGGTGTTATTTGTATAAATTTTGCTTGATTATTTTTTCAGTGTAATTTTTTGTAATAGTTTAGGTAATTTTTTTTTTCAAAAATATTTATTTACAATTAAGCGAAACGAAGAAGACTAAAAGTTTTCGACCAGCTTCATAACTGGGCTTGACGGGCTCTGCCGAAAGTGTCTAATGCTGTTAACTTAATATTTATTATTTTTTAATTTTAGTTTAAATATTTCACGGTTATATAATCAAATACTTTTTGGTGTAAACGTCTTCAAGTGGCCTGTATATATGTAGGTATGTACTCACCGCTTGCACTCAATTAAAATATTATCAAATCACATGTAAATTATTGTCCGATAGCTCAAATTCTCAATTTCGATGCATCCACCGTCGCTACACACTCGCAACGCTTATTTTGTCGTGCTGTATCTCTCTTTTTTCACCTCCTGTACGCCTCTTGACAATTTACGGCCGCAACGACACCTTTGGCGCTTGTTGTTGCATATGTTGTTCGCGAAAAGCAATCAACGAACGAAAGGCGGACATTGGTGAGGATGCGGCTGCTGCTGCTGCCGCTGCTGCTACCGGTAATACATGAGTCAATGTGTGCGTATGAGTGTGTGTGTGAGTGTGTGTCTGCGTTGGTTCTGTTCCCGCACTAACGAACACCATTGAAGCAGAAGTAGCTGCTGACGGCTGGGATTGCGGCTGAGACACATTCATACCCGACACCAACGCTGTTGTTGTAGTGGTGGAGGATGCCATCGATGATAATGGCGCCGAAGTTGGTGTTGCCGTCAATTGTCATGGTTTACCCGGCGACAATTTGTCCGAATTAGAGGAGTTCGATGAGGAATTTGAATTTCCCGAAATCGGACCCATATGATGTGATTGTGTTAGACTTAAAGATGTGGGAGTCTGAACGACATCGCAACCAATTGACGAGGAGGTGCTGGAGGCCGATGGTGATGCACCTGCTGGTGGTGGCACATGTTGTGGTACATGATGGTTGCCTGCAGTAGTGAGGCTAAGTGGCGCGAAAGGGGTGCCACCAGTAACAGCCGCCTTCCACAGCAATGGATTCATGCTGAGACCATTATGGGCCGCCAAGCTGGCGTTGAAGTTACGTTGATGTTCGAGAAATTCCTGAGAGGGACCGCTGAGTCCAGCGGGTCCATAGAAACCACGATAGAGGTCGGGTCGCACGTAGGGCGAATAGTTTGGTATGCGCGCCGCTAGTGGTGACAAAATCTTACCAGGTGAAGCATGCTGCGCGGGATGACCATAAAATGCAGGATGTTGCGGTGGTAGATCGCCAAGGCCAGCAGCTGACAAGCCTATATGGCCGGGTGGACTATCTTTGGACGATGAGTCTTTGCCATCCTTCGAAGCCATATCCGCTAGCGACCATATGCGTGGTTTCGCTGCTAAGCTAGCGCTTGTGCTACCAGCACCAACACCACCGGATGATTGCAATGAATTTTGGTGTGCTTGTTGATGTTGTTGCAGCAATTGCTGTTGATGATGGTGGTAGGCGGCGATGTCAGGTGGGGAGCCAGCTGGAGGGCGGAAATGATGATGTAGTGCGGCGGGATGAAACAGTGGATGACCACCCCCCGGCATGCCAAGCGGTCGGTCATAAATGTCAGGTGAGCCATTGGGAGAGCCAGGACGTGAGCCAGACCACTCGCTATTATTGCTCTCACCGGGACGATCACCCATATCACCAAGGCGATTTGAGCGATCTTTATCTTCATTTGAGCCGAGACCAGAGTCTTTGGCATCTATAAAGAAAAAGAAATAAAGAAAAAAAGAAAATTTTAGTAAAATTATATAAAATTTTGAATAAATTGAATAATAGCCTGAGTAGTTTAATTTGATTGACATAGGTAAAGTAAAGTAAGCAACTCACCTAGCAAATCATTATCATCAGTGCTCTTGTGATCGTCATCATCAAGATTGGCGTCATCGTCATCGACGCGATTTCTTGGTTCCCATGTCATTTTGTTCTCCTTTTTCAGTCTTCTTCTCGCATTCGCGAACCACGTCGACACTTGCGTCAACGTCATTTTCGTTATGATTGCCAACATGATTTTTTCACCCTTCGTGGGGTAGGGATTCTTTTTGTGTTCGTTCAGCCAAGCTTTTAACGTTGAAGTGGTTTCGCGGGTGGCATTCTTGCGACGCGCTCCATTCAAGTCAACACCGTAACTATAAATAGAGGCAGAGAAAATGGAAAGAAGCAGAGGTTAGTATGGTCGGGTCAAATGAAAAGGGTTGCTATTTTGTAAGTACATATTTAGCTTCTATGATTTTAAATCGACTGCAATGGAGTGGTAAAAGTATTGTACGATTATGTGGCGCAGGGTGGGATTTAGTGTTGTCGACACGGCTGAGTGCAGGTGATTACAATTAAATATAATGCGACATAAGGCGATTAAAAAATGTGCGACATGGCAATTTTCAAGCACCAATACAATGAAGGCTATTAACGTTGCTTTTTTGTATATATGGGTGTATAATAGGGTGGTCTTTGAAAAATCAAATGAATGATTTTTTTCAATTTCTCTCCTTCAAAGTCAATACCACGGTCAAAGATAACCTATACATTTCGGGTTCGATGTGAGACGTCTAAAGAGTGTTTTCATAGGATATTCAGAAGTTTGATCTCTGTGTGACACGCCTCAACTACTTCCATTGAGCACGTAAATGTGTGTCTTCATTAACCTTAGTATAAGCTTTTAAAAAGGTTAGACTGTTGCTGTTCATTTGTTTTTAAGGACCACCCTAATGTACATTAATACATGATGCGGAATCAAAACGCGTTTAGAAAATGGGTTAAGGCGTAGTAAACGAAGTGGGATATTTAGAAAGCTGTTAACTGGAAATAGTATTTATTCTATTAGTATGATTTACGTGTAAGCCGATATGATATGATATCAGGTGTCGGAGGTTGGGCCTAGCGAACTAATTTGAAGCGTTCACAATACATTTCTTGAAAAGCTGGAAGGAAAATATTTTAGCATATAAACGCACATATTTTCGGAAAAAAATTTCAGTTTAAAAAATTGTACTTAAATTAGTTTAAGGAAAGAAGAATAATTTGAACTTACGCAAACTTGCTGTCATCAAAAAAACGTCCAAGCGAACCTTATCGACGTTAATATTTCACTTAGAATTTTACTTACAGCGCTGAGGAGCTTTAAATGAGGTATTGTTTTGAATAGAATAGGAGTTGATCGATTGGGATTATACTGCAGCATGGATTTGAATGAATGATACCATGTCACATTTGAAAATATGAGCTAAGTACAAACCAATACAGGTCAAATGACATAGCATAAAATCATAACATGCTCAAATGAATCTGAATATATCATATCATATTTGGAAATATTAACAGATTACGTCATGTGATATTATATCAAACCAATAAAGGGTATCGAATGAAATCATAACATATCAAATAAAAATTGGTAGAATCAGTCTTAATCTATTTAAACGCTTCATATCATATAATATTTGAAACTGTCAACGTAGTACATAAAATCCAATCATATTAAATTAAGTCATGTGATATTATATCAGACCAGTAAAGATGATATGATAGCGCATAATATCATACAATGCAGGATAGACACTGACAAGATCAAATTGATCATATCTTAAAATATCACTAAATACTATACAACACCAAATCAGGCTAAATGCGTGAGGTCATAATGCACCATGAGAGATCACTACATTTACGATCACATTACATTGCATAAGGTCACATCAAATCATGTAATTTTTGGTGTACGAAACATTGTTCACTCAAACCCTTTCCTGCATTCAAATTTGTATTTACTTATTTTTTGTAAAGAGGAAGTGTCAGCCCAAGTAAAATTCATACAGGCATGACACACTCTAAGAGATCAGCCCATTTAAAATCACATCACACTTCACTAGGTCACATCAAATCATATGTTTTTGGGGTATAAAGAAGCGGTCACTCTAAATCTACACGCTTATTCAAGGTAATATTTTTTTTTGTTTTTTCAATAGGTCCAGTCCTTGCCTAGACTGATTCAAGGCCCACCCATTTAGAGGTATACTACAGCCAGTGACATAATAAATTATTTAGTTGTCAGAGGCTGATAGACGGAATTGTGCAATCCCCTGAATGGACCTCTATTTTATTTGGGATGACAGTTAGTCTGCCGAAGACTCAAATATTCCTTTCGAGCAAATATCGACAGGTCTTCACTTCAGGCTCCCACTCGCTAAGTTCTACGTTCACGATCCTGAAGCAGATCGCTTACCACCATGCGTCAGTAGAAGGGGTAGTAAGGCGAAGAGAGCACAGCAGCTCGATGGCTCTGGATATTTCAAATCCCCTTTCTTGCTTTGACTATAAAATAAGAAAAAATAAAATAATAATAATACACCAACAACATACTGATGTTTTTCTCTTCATAAAATCTTAACAATTTCACCGTTGCAATCAAAGCTTGTAGTGCTACACCCAACAAACGTTAAACGCAGCTGTTGCAAGCAAATTAACAAACAAATGCACACATACGCAATCACACATACGCACACATACACGCACATACCCATAAAACTTGTTTTGCATTGCATTAACGGCAGTTTGTTGCTGCTACACTTATTAAATTACACCACAACAAAAAACAAAACAACAACAACATCAAAGAATATTGCAAACTGACAACATGATTTGCAACAATTTTTTAATTGATTTTACGCACGACGCAGTGCAACGCAATGCAAGGCCGGCGAGCAATCGCTCTCATCTCAGCTTTACTCGAATGTGGCAGCCATGCACGCCACACCTTTGGTGCGAAACTTGGCAACCACTTTGAACGACAAGCCACAAAATTTAGCATTGCTTGTATGGGCTGAATGCATTTCCACGGACCTTAAGCTCGGCGGTCAACATTTACGCGCAATTTGTGGTCTTTAAATAGCCGCTGCGGCAAATAGAATCAGGTCATTAGGTGTCTATTGATATATAATTATGTATGTGTATATGTGTTTATATGTTTGAAAAAAAACAATTAATTTGCTATAAAATAAGAAAAAATTGTAATTGAAAATATAAGTAAATATTGTCCAGAAAAAAATTATAAAAATAATAATAAACGAAAATCACCACATCGCGCTGTATGCTGGCAATCGATTGGTTATATCTGGTATGCACACCAGCACCACCCGCTGAAAAGCCTGCTATTTACATATACATATATAATACGTCATTTTCGGCAATAATAAAAACAAGATGTAGCTTTTTTTGCTGGCTGCTGGTGCGCATATGCTTTTAATGGCCATTTGTGGTTTTATGGACAGCTGGTTAGTCCAGTTCACTGCATAAATGTATGTATGTATGTATATATAAGGCTTGTTCGTGGGTTGGTCAGTTTGCATAGCCGTCGGCAAAAACGAAATTTGCTTCTTTGCATGCAAACATTTATACAAGCAAATGTACATACATACATATATATCTACTACATGCCCACGGGTACAGCATGGGTGAACGCCCAATTGTAGGCTGTACTTTTGTACCTACACATGCTCATTGTACAAACAAAACACACACACACACACACATTCATTAATGTAGGTGTAATACATGGCGTATACGTGTATCTCAATTTTCCGGCTTGTTGCAAGCATGTTGTGTGAATGTGTTGTTCGTTTGATTGTATGCATTTACCGCTGTTAAGGCTATATTGGCTACGCTTTAACCACATAATTGCTGTTTTAACATGAAAATGGGTTGCTATTGTTGCACATAACAATGATACAGCCATGCATTGCATCCTAAAGTAAGTTTCTCGTAGAAAATTTAATTTTTGCTCAAACTACTTTAATTAAAATTGAGTGCGAATTGAATTTGCGTTGCGTTACTCAATACGAAGTAGGGCTGTAGATAGAAACTCACAACCCTAGAGAATATATCGAGTCCTTACAGCAATTTTAGTATAACGAACAGAAAATTATTTTAAGGTATACAAAATTTTATATGAGCAGGTTTTCAAATTCTAAAAGGCAAAATTCCAAACAAAAGAGTTGGCTTATTTTGTTTTGTTGATTTTCCGGCAGTGTGCATGATTGTTGAGTATTGGAACGATTTTCCGTCTCGGCTTACGGTATTGTGCCATCTTCAGTATCGTTTTTCTTACAAGAAATTTTTCCAGGGATGGCGGAAAGTAGTACCAATACACATCAACAAAAGTTATTGTTATCTCAACTCTTGCCTAGTAACATAATGTCAACCTTTTTCGTTGGTACAATGCCAATTGTTACTAAGTCAAACACCTTCGCCATTTAATTTTTTTTTTGTTGGTTGCACTATAATTGCCGTTAAGTGTGGTTTTATCATTCATCGGTTTATTATCAACAGCGAAATATTATCGTCTTGTTATGGATGAGCAGCCGCCGTGGCGTGGTTCTTGGGTTCACGCCCCGGTCAAAGCAACATCAAAATTTTAGAAACAAGTTTTTTTCAATTAGAAGAAAGTTTTTCTAAGCGGAGTCGCTCCCTCGGCAGTGATTTGGCAAGCACTCCAAGTGTATTTCTGACATGAAAGCTTCTCAGTGGAAACTCATTTTGTCGTTCGTAGTCAGCATAAAACATGTAGGTCCCGTGCCCGCCAATTTGTGGGAAAAGCTAATAGGAGCAGCACGCAAAATGGAAGAGAAGCTCAGCCTTAAATCTCTTTAGAGATTATCGCGGTTTATATTTATTTATCGCCGTGTCATCGACTTGTTATCGCCTTCTCATCGGCTTGTTACCGATGTTTTACAATTGTTTTATCGATTTTATATTTAAGTTTTATCGGTATATGTTTTACAACAAACCGAAGAGTCGTCGTTACCAAATCGATAGCACGTCGGAAACAATTTGGTAAAACTCCGATAAAAAATCGAAAACTTTTCGATAACAAGTTAATAATTGTTTAATAACAAATATATAACTTTTTGAAAACAAATCGATAGCAGGACGATAATTAATTGGTAACACTCCGATAATAAATGGATAATTTTAGATAAAGTATCGATCCATTTTCCATAGTAAATCAAGAACTTTTCGATAAAAAATCGTAACTGTAAATCGACAACTTTTCGATTGTAAATCGATAAACTTTTGATCAACAATCGATAAATTTGACAGCAAATGGATAACATGCCGATAACGAATCGACAACAAGTCGATTACTTTTCGATAACTAATCAATAATGTTTTAATAAAATGTCGATAAATTTTCAATAAGTATTTGATAATTTTTTAAATACATCGATAACTTTTCGTTAGCAAACCGATGAATTGTCAATAGAAAATCGATAACGTTTGTTAACAAGAGCAACTTTATAAAGTTACGTAAAGAAGTCAATTACTCCTGGTACTTCGTGTTTTTTGTATTGACTGAATTGACGTATATAATACAAATCTACATAGTAGTTTCTTATCACACGACGGATTTTTACTCATTTTTAATTTTTCTTGCTTTTTTACGTTATTATATATATTTAAAAAAAAGTTCCCCCCCCCCCCCCCCCTAGAACGTAAAAAAGCAAAAGAAATTAAAAATTTGTAAAAATCCGTTGTGTGATAAGAAACTACTATATAGATTTGTATTATATACTTTAATACAGTCAATACAAAAAAGTTCCCCCCCCCCCCTGGAACCACGCATGGAAATATGCCTATACCTATCTTAATGCTATGACAATAAGCTCTTTACGGTCTAAAAATTACTTATGTAGCTATTAATGGCGGTTACCTTATGCGGCAGTGACTTTTAAGTAGACGGCGCCAAAAGATAAATATCGTAGAGAATTTAACAAAGAACACAAGAGTTTGTGAAAAAAACTAGCAATTTGCAACTGTGCAGTAATTACGCATGCGTACCTACGCATTACCACCCACCATCATAACGATGGTCTCACCCCGCAACCGGCAGTGTGTTACATACCCTTTCTTTTACATACATATTGTATGTGTGTGTAGATATGCAGCGCCAGTAAAAATTCATTAAATAAAATGCACTAAAATTTTAAAAGTCCACAGGAGAGTTGAAATGATGTGGAAATAAATGCCACGAATATGCTATTCAAAAAAGTCAAAAAATTTTATTTAAGTGCGACTTAAATTAAAAGAATTTAACTAAAGAAAAATAGCAAGCGAATTTGCGTAGGCGATCTATGCTAGCAGCTGGTAAGTTTATTTTGTTTTACCGCACTTCAAGACACTCAAAAACAGAACGCGCCCGACGCACGTTCAATTTGCAATTTATGCTATTTTTTTTTTTTTTTATTTGTTAATACAGTGCATATTTCCTGCCACCAAATGACTAACAATATTGCTAAGAAGTTATTAAAACGCATAAAAATGCACATATCCTCATGTAGCACTCATTTACGCGCATGCGCACAGTGTTGCTTCCAAGGTCTGCGTGCTTAGCATGAATGATGCGCCGCCGCCGCCGCCATACAATCATCATACAATAATCGTACAACAATGAGAAGAACAAACAAGTCAAGCATATTGATTAAAGTGTATGCTAAAGTGTAAATAAATCGAATTTCAATAAAATATTCAACACTATGTATAATAAGCGGGAATTTAAATCAATCTTCATTGTTGTTGGTAGAACACAAAAACGGTTTAATTCAGTACGCGTAAAATGCAATTGACATTCGTACAAGCAGCACAACAACAAAAAACTCGTAAAGATGATAATGAATTACACAAATAAAGCAACAAATCAAGTCGAGAGCAGAGAAAAATGTTAAATAAAAATAAAATAAAAAATTTTTAAGCACTTCCTTTATATAAATGGACTAAAATCATCGAAAAATGTCTCCTTATATAAAGACATAGGTATTTTTGCTAAACTTTGATTTTTAAATTTTGACATAGAAATTGCAAAAATATTTATGAGAAGTAAAAATATAAAAGTGGAGCGTACATTATTTGGATTGGAAAGTTGGTAGGAAAGGAGATATTATTACTCAATCAATTGCGCTCCACCTTTACATTTTTATTTCTCATAAATATTTTTGCAATTTCCATGTCAAAATTTAAAAATCAAAGTTTAGCAAGAATACCTATGTCTTCATATAAGGAGACATTTTTCGATGATTTTAGTCCATTTATATAAAGGAAGTGCTTAAAATGTTTTTATTTTATTTTTATTTTCTCCTTTTCTTACATTTTCGGTGTCTTAACTTATCTGTTAAGATTTACGCTTGTAGCTCAATGAGAACTTACATAAAAATCAATTTGGGATCCTCCCTTTCCGTTTTAATTTTTCTAAATATCTCATTCCGTGCGCCCCCTAGCGAAACTTTTTGTATTGTGTCATCGGCTGTCATCGACCTCTGAATTAAGCTCTAAATTTTTAGCCTCTAGCTAATCGAGAAGTTACTTAAATCCTGGCTTCAAATTTCCAAACTATTATCTAATTTTTCGATCCCTGCGCCACCTAACGGATTTTTTTTTTCTCCTTTTGTTCCATTGTCACGGTGTCTTAACCTGTCTCTGAGGTTTCATGTTTGTAGCTCAATGACTTAGCCGGCTACTTGATGTAGCCGGTACACTGCTAGATGATTAAACTACCGTTATGTATGAAACACCTAAAAGAATACAAGGCGCGATATACCTCCAAACAGATTTAAATCGAGCTTCTCTTCCAATTAGCGTCGTATTAGTAGTTTTTCCTGCAATTGGCGGGATGGAGCCTACGAACGGCATTTTAATGCAGATGAGAAGCTTTTAATACAAAAAAACACGCACCGTGTTCACCAAACTACTTCCAAGAGACGAACCCGCTTAGAGAGAGATTTTAAAGTGCACAGTTGAAACCATTGATTGGTTATTGGGCTAGAACTTGTACGACTTCAGTTCTGAGTTTTCCAAACTACCTACAAGGATAATTATACACTGTTCACACAGGGAGACTCCTTACCCTCCAAAAGTTACTCTATAACCACTTTGTGGCCGAGTAAGCCGACGAAGAATTAACCTTGGCGCTCTCAATCGAGCACATAGCGACGTGCTGCCGATACATATTAGCCTCCGTGTATAATAAATTATAAATAACTGTAATAAATATAATTTATTTGCATACTTATATATATTTCTACCTTAAATTATTACTTATTTGACAACAATTCACACCTCAACAGATGACAATTAAATCTGTTGTAAACATCCCGTCACGTATTGTAAGCGCACCAATCAAGACCAATACTTGCATGCAAAGTTCAATAGCCCAGTAGGAAAATGTTTAGCTAATGATCATAGTATATATATATATATATATAGCGGCTCTCACAAATAAAATACATGAAAATAAATGTCAAATTCGGATTCGGATTGGGATATAAAATTTTCTAACAAAATTAGGGAGGCTCGAAATTCATTTCAGATCTATGGTCCCATGGACAAGTATGACCCATGGACTCAGTATAACCCATAGATTCAGAAACTGGATGTGCACCTGAAGTTTTTTTCCCCCGTACAATTTAACCCGCCCTAATCTATACATAAGTATGTGTTTATATATTAGGCTAGAAACAGTATGTAGCGTAAAATGTTGCAACTTCGATCGTATTAGCAGAACTTCGGGAAGAAATTCTCAAAAATATATACAAATTTTATAACACGAAAACTTATTGAGCTTCAAAACTGCATACTCAAAAATTTTTAGGAAATTGCAATTCAATAGTGTGTATTTTTCGTAAAACTTTCGAGCTTTTTTGAAAACGTTTTTGATATTGCTTTTCATAGTTACAGTTAGAAAATGCAGGGAATATTTTTAAACCATTGAAAAAAATAAAATAAAAATTGCCAAAAAAATGTCACTGCTGTACATATTAGTAGACGCGCCGAAAGCTGTTTGTTTTGAAACCAAAGCTGTTAAAAGATGACGGGAAATTATCCCAAATAGTTTTAAATCTTACCCTGTCGGAAACACAAACGAACCCTTTTGTTATAAAAGTCGGTATGCCGATACACCCAAAAAATGGGTTTGTAAATTTCATCAGACCTAACTAAAGACAAGCTTATAGATATACATGCAGAATCGGAGTTTGAGGTGCGCTTAACCAGTGCAAACATGAGTCGCCATGATTTTTTTGTAAGAAATTTTCAAACAAAATTTCCAATTGTTCATTTAATGTTAGGCGGCCCCCGTGGTGCAATGGTAGCGTGCTCCGCCATGAACACCGAATATCCTGGGTTCACCCCCCAGGAAAAGCAACATCAAAATTTTAGAAACAAGTTTTTTTAATTAGAAGACAATTTTTCTAAGCGGGGTGATGATTTGGCAAGCACTCCGAGTGTATTTTTGCCATGAAAAAGCTTGTCAGTAAACTTGCAGATGCCGTTCGGAGTCGGCATCAAATATGTAGGTCCCGTCACGGCAATTTGTAGGAAAAATTAAAAGGAGCACGATGCAAATTGAAAGAGAGGCTCGGCCTAAAATCTCTTCGGAGGTTAAAACGACTTACATTTATTTAATTTAATGTTAATCAAATTAAGGAAAATCAACCAATTACATGCAAACATATCTGCACCACTTGAAAAGCTGGGTAATGGGACGTACATGTAACATTTGTTATTATTTAGTATAAAATACATGCATACAAAAATATAAGTGAAGCAAATTAAAAAATATTTTTTTTACTATAGCGCTTTATGTTGAGAGTACAATATATTGTGGCGAATATTAGACGTTTCGATATGTTTCTAAGCCTCTATTAAATAAATGCTGCACAGTAACAACAGCAATGTAAGCAAATGAGACAACAATTAGCTGGGCACACATGAACACAGCAGTTAAGAACGTAGGCGACATTACACACATGTACACAGCAACAAAGAGCGCAGGCAACATTACTCTCACATATACACAGTAACAAATAGCGCCGCAGATGACATCACTCACACATTAACATAAAAGAAAGCTGCAAATATGAGATGTACCAGATGAGAGAAGTAAATAAGCAACTACTTGAGAAGGCTGTTCACGAAAAGACTAGATCCTGGAAGAAATAGGCAAACGCGGCATCTCAGAGTATGAAAGCGCCTAGTCCAAGTGATGGTGATACAGCTTGATTTTAAGACGTTATACGTGAAGTACGCGAACATACTATGAAGTTCTACTACTATGGTAGTGCTGGAAATTAAGAGCATTTTATATACAGAAGTTTAGAGTTTATTCATTTAACAGTTCAGTGATTCAAAAGATAGCAGAAAGCACAGAATTATAGAGAATTCCTTAAAAATCGCTAAAATATGAATCGAATTCGATATAAATAAACAATTTCTACACAAAAACTTAATACTCTATTTACCGATCTTAGAACTGTTTTATAGGCCTTTTGTAGTATTTTTATTGTAGAACCCATCACAGATTTTCCCTATAAGGTATTTTACATGCATGTATGAATTATGTGCATATGTAAGTACATACATATGTAATGTATGCAGCTACGGATTTCCGCATGCAAATTTATTTACAAAAAAAACCTTAAAAATATTGCAAATTTATAAAAAAAATTATCTTTCTTCGCCGGAAATGAGCGCATAACAGAAATTAATTGTAAACTTAATTAATTGTTTTTAAAATGAATATTTTCGCTAAAAACTAGCTTTGGACACGTGTTGTTTGTCACAAAAAGTCTTGCAAGCTACTACATATGGTATTGCCTTATGTGACATGTAACTATGTGTATGCATGAGGGTGTATATACAATATATTAGTAAGCTATTAAAATATATTAGTAAGCAATATGAGCGTACACCAAAAAATGCTTAGACAATTTCCTGTCAGGTGTTAACACAAATACGACAAATTGAAAGCACACTTTTAACTATGTTTGTGAAAATATGGCAACTATTCAAATAGCGAAAATGTCACAGTACAGGGTATTGTCAGAGTGATGCCTTCTAGTTACGTATACATATGCATACACTTAAGGGCCGATTACTGATACTTAGCATAGACTTGACTTGACTTGGCGTAAACTTGGCAAGTTAGCACCGATTATACTCCACTTGGCACATACACTCTGGCATCAAATGTCAATTTGTATGACAAAATGTCAAAAGGAAATGGAAACAAACAAATTGCATCTCAAAATGAAAACGTCATTTAGAACTTACTAAAAACTTCTAAGTCAAGTCAAGTGTTGCTAAGTTTTGAGTAATCAGTAACATGCAATGTTCATTTAACAGAACTGTAAGTGATAGTTCTCAAGTCAAGTCTATGCTAAGTATCAGTAATGGGCCCTTTAGGCACTTAGACCTATTTGCCTTGTGCTAGAACATCAATATTTCCTCTCCTTAACCACGTTTGTGAGAGGTTATTTGAAGGTAATTTCAAATGAGATGCTTAAATATTATGCTTTCGATATGTTGACTAACGCTGTTATAACAAATATAACATATCCCTTTCAAATTTACTTGTCCACTACTCACATCACTCCTACGAACAATATATCATGTGCTATTAATTTGCACATCATTTCTCTTCTATGTACTCTATCTGTCATTTTGAGCTTATTAAGATTTAAAGCTTTTAAAAAACAATAAGATCATCTGCTCACATTTACTACTCCTCAATAATAAACTCTGAAAGGAACTTGAGTCACATACACCAACACCCACACACACACACACGCGCGAGCCCAATAAGGGTGGCTACAAAAGGCAAAATTATATTTTATATCCACTATGTAAAGTATTTTCTTGCATATTCATTATGAAAAATACTTGTGCATTAAAAGCAAAATGTTGTCACTCAATTTGTACTCATCGACTTCATTGAATTGGGAGTTGGGCGCATGCCACTCAGAGTGCGAATGAAGTAAACCGAAGTAAAATGATGAACCCTCCTTGCAGAGCACATTGATTTATTTAATTGAACAAGATAGTTACACGCATATATACAGTAGTGAACAGAAAAATAACAGTCGTATTTATTAACGAATTTCGTCAGTTGCCTTTCATGAAGTTTGTAATGAAATCTGAAAAACGTTTTCGAAAAAATTTTAAAATTAAAAAAAATTTCGAAATTTTGAATTTTTTTTTTGGGTATGCAGTTTTGTCAATCAATTTAAATTTAACAAAGTGGTTTTTGCCAACTTCTTTCCAAAGGGTGTTTAAGACTTACCTCCATTTAAAGTATGAAATTTTATTTTTATACTCAGCTGAGCAGAGCTCATAGAGTATATTAACTTTGTTCGCATAACGGTAATCCGCAACGGCATAAACTAATCGAGATAGATATAGACTTCTATATATCAAAATGATCTGGGTGAAAAAAGAAATTCATTTAGCCATGTCCGTCCGCCCGTCTGCCCGTCTGTTTGTAAACACCATAACTTGAGTAAATTTTGAGTTATCTTGTTGAAATTTGGTACGTGGGTTCCTGGGCGCTCATCTCAGATCGCTATTTAAAATGAAGGAAATCGGACTACAACCACGCCCACTTTTTCGATATCGATTATTTCGAAAAACCGAAAAAGTGCGATAATTCATAACAAACACGGATAAAGCGATGAAACTTGGTAGGTGCGTTGACCTTATGACGTAAAATAGAAAATTAGAAAAATTTTGGACAATAGGCGTGCACCGCCCACTTTTAAAAGAAGGTAATTTAAAAGTTTTAGAAGCTGTAATTTGGCAGTCGTTGAAGATATCATGATGAAATTAGGTAGGCACGTTACTCCTATTACTACATGTGTCCTAAAAAAAAATTAGCGAAATCGGATAACGAACACGCCCCCCTTAAAAAAAATTTTTTTTTAAGTCAAATTTTAACAAAAAATTTAATATCTCTACAGTATAAAAGTTAATTATGTCAAAATTCGACTCCAGTAATGATATTGTGCAACAAAATACAAAAATAAAAGAAAATTTCAAAATGGGCTTAACTCCGCCCTTTTTCATTTAATTCGTCTAGAATACTTTTAATGCCATAAGTCGAACAAAAATTTACCAATCCTTGTGTAATTTGGTAGGGACATAGATTCTATGACGATAACTGTTTTCTGTGAAAATGAGCGAAATCGGTTGAAGGTACGCCCAGTTTTTATACATAGTCGACCACCTGTCCTTCAGCTCGGCCCTTAACACGATAACTTGAGGTAAAAATGATATATCTTAACTAAACTTAGTTCACGTACTTATCTGAAGCCACTTTATCTTGGTATAAAATATGGTCGAAATCCGACTATGACCACGCCCACTTTTCCGATATCGAAAATTACGAAAAGTGAAAAAATGCTATAATTCTGTACCAAATATGAAAAAAGAGATGAAACATGGCAATTGGATTAGTTTTTTGACGCAAAATATAACTTTGAAAAAAACTTTGTAAAATGGGTGTGACACCTACCATATTCAGTAGAAGAAAATGAAAAAGTTCTGCAGGGCGAAATCAAAAGCCCTTGGAATCTTGGCAGGAATACTGTTCGTGGTTTGACATATATAAATAAATTAACGGTACCCGACAGAAGATGTTCTGGGTCACCCATGTCCACATTTTGGTCGATATCTCGAAAACGCCTTCACATATACAACTAAGGGCTACTCCCTTTTAAAACCCTCATTACTGCTTTTAATTTGATACCCATATCGTACAAACATATTCTAGAGTCACACCTGGTCCACCCTTATTGCGATATCTCGAAAAGGCGTTCACATATAGAACTAAGGCCCACTACGTTTTAAATAATCATTAACACCTTTCATTTGATACACATGTCATACAAACACATTCCAGGGTTACCCTAGGTTTATTTTGCTGAATTGTGATTTTCCCTTATTTTGTCTGCAAAGCTCTCAGCTGAGTATGTAATGTTCGGTTACACCCGAACTTAGCTTTCCTTACTTGTTATATATTAAAATAATATGCAGGACCCATCGGTAAAAAATTGGTAAAAAATCAAAGCGTATGCTGAGACCCCTTTAACTTCGAGTATATCAGATCAAAAATAATTGGGCTACAAAACTTCATACTCAAAAAAGATTCAGAGAACTTCAAATTAAAACTTCGAACTCTGCGTAAAACTTGCACGATTTTTCGAGAAGCTTTTTCTTAAAATATCGAAAACCAAAAAACGACGAATTTAATTGACGAAATTAGAAAAAGATGCAACTGCAACTTTAAGTTCGTTGCTGTATATACATACATATGCCTGTGTATTCATTCCTTGCATTTCTATGCACACTATGAACCTGCTTTAATTGTAAGCTGGCAGCGAATGAAAATTTAAAATAAAATCTCTAGTAAAAGTGGGCGTACGTTCATTTTGTTGTATTAGTATGAAATACGTTAGATGAGCGAAAACAAATATTTCGAAAGTTCTTCGATATTTCTGATAGTTTTTCTTATATACATACATTGCACCAGCGTACGCGACAAACGTTGTAATGCCCTATAGTTTAAAAATGGACCTTACTTCCCTCTATCACTCTCTTTGCCATCGAACATACTATAACTTGACTACTTTTTCCTCCATTTCACCCTGTTATTCCTATCCTTCCCCTATTCCCTTTATCTCTACTCTCTTCTCGCTCTAATTCTCCTTCTCACTTCCAAACCCATTGCCACTTCCACCTTCATTCCCATTCCCAATCTCGCTCCCTTTTCCACATCCTCCACCCCTCCCACCTAAACTGCCTCATTTATGGAATCTATATATGTCCTGGAATCATGAAACGACCCTATTGTGCGCAAACGAATTTTCGAGAAAACGCGTTTAAAGTATTTGTTTAGCTTGACTCTGTGTAGCGGCTGGCCGTTGTGAACGAATTTTGTAATTAAAATTTAATTAGCGTCCCGATAAGCTACAAGCTTGAAACTTGGAATGTAGTTCAGAACACGATGACAATGCAATAATAAGAAAAAACTTCCGATAGGTGGCGCATGAATCGACATAATTCAAAAAATTTTAGTTGTGGTCCGATTCGGATTTAAATCCGATTTGTGAAAAAACTAAGAAAGATAGAAAACTGCGGTTTGTTCCATTGGAAAGAGCGTTAAATTTCCTATAAGCATCCTTCAAAAAGTGAAGAACGGTATTTTCGCACAATAGGGTCGTTTCATGATTCCAGATCACATATGCTAAATATAGGATAGACCTTTCAAATAATTACGGAGATATCGGGAATTCAAATTTTCGATAACTTTCAACACCATTTTTGTTTTGTCATTTTTATCACTTCATGATATTATTCCAAAGTTCGATAAGTTTTCGATAACTTTTCGATAAATATTCGATACTTTATTAAACGTTTTTCAATACTTTCTATTTGTATAGAAAGCCACTACTTTAGCTCTTATACTCAGAAGCATTGTTGATTAGCTAGCTATAATTTTTTTCACCATTGGTTTTCAAAAGCCATAACGACCAAATATTTCACTAATTTTCGATTAATTATCGTTAGTTGTCAGTTAAATTATTATGCGAACATATTTTCTTGCACTCACCTATTGAATGGATAACCAAACGCCGCATCATAGGGGTGATAAACTGACGGATACGGCCAGGGCGCACCACTTGCTACTAAATTTTCTTTCAAATCCAAGCCAGTCTGAAATTATAAAAATAAAATTTTTGAAAAAATTGAATGTATTATTTGTTGACACGATCAAAGTGATAACAAATAATTATGAATAGAAGAAATATATAAAACACTATCAAGAAGGGGCACGTCTTTTATATAAATAACACAGATTAGTGCCAAATATATTTGCGTAATCATTATGAAATAAAAGCAAAATTTAAAGGTAAATAAATTTTTGATGTAGCTGATAAGAAGTACCAGCAGATTTTTTTTAGGACCTTTAACAGGGTATTTCGGAAAATTTTGTGAATTTATCGGTTTTAAAGCGATTCATAAAATCGAGTATTTTTCCACCTCTTCAATTCACTTAGAACAGAAAACGCCAAAAATTGCAAAAATATTAAAAACTTACTGATCCGGATTTCTTACATGGAGCCTTTGTTGCCAGAATATATTAAGAAACGAATCAAAATTATAAGATTTACTCCAAGAACTATACAAAGTCCAATACTTTGTCGAAATCTATATTTTCTAGAACCTTGATCTAAACAAATCAAGAGATCACGTTTTACAAATTAACATATTTTCTACACTGATTATGATTCAAATAAATAAATTTTACATTAAAAATGTATGAAAATTATATAATGCGTAAGTACGGTCAAAGTTGTGTGTGATAACTGTATCAGCGAACGTCCATAGTTGGGGAGGTTTGCGGTATTACATCGTTGCATGCGTCATTGGCTTGACCCCCATAAATATGACAAGAATAAATTGGAACGGTTGTCAAATGGTTTAGTGATTTTGATTTTATTTTATTATTAACACGAGCGCTTGTTTGAATAACATTGCATTTGTATGTACACATTCATACATAGATAATATACCCAGCAAACATTTTTGCAGGTGCTAAAATGTTTGAGTTCTAATTATTCGCTTACTACACTTATACTGTTTTCACACAGAAACTTAATGATCTCATTTCACCTGCTAATGAAATCGTAAATTTTTTGCTTTCACACAGAAGTAACTGCTCGATTAGTATGAAGGATGAGACAGACAATCATGGCGGAACGATACAAGGTGGGAGCATGGTGACATACCTACAAACAAAAAAAATTCCATGTACTTGTAAATTCGATGGACAAATGTCAAAATCGTACTGCGCCGGTAGTTGATGTATCAAATCAAATCAAAAATGTTATAATCAGCTGTTCGATGCGGCCACCTTGTATCGTTCCGCCATGCAGACAATGACATTTGCTTTGACAAATGACATTTTTAAGCACTGAACACACCAAAAACTAAGAAGTGGAAACGGAAGTGGAACGCTGCCAACAGAGTTGCATTGTGCTTTTGACTTCATTAGGCATTCGATTAGCTACTAATGAAATAATAATAGAGTCTAATTTTGTAGGGAAGATTGAGCTCAATATGCATCTTAATGTAGAAAATTGCCTTTATTATTAAATAAGCCGTCTGTATGAAAATAGTATTACAACGTTTTTAAATCAAACTGATTAACCGTTACTATAACTAACTGCGCCGCTTTTATTATCCCAGTTGGCTCATTAGCCTATTTCTCCCAGGGTCTAGACTTTTCGCGTACAGTCTTCTTCATCCTTTCTTATTTAATTCTCTCATCTACTGCATGTCATATTCGCTATTGCCTGCTATGTTTATGTGCGTGTAGCGTTGTCTACGCTCTAAATTGCTAAGTATATGCTTTTTCCATTTTTTTTTAGTAGAAAAAGCCTCGAAATGGCATTTTCCCGACGGCTTGGAAGAAATCTTTTCTTATCCCACTCCATAAAAAAGGAAGCAAATCGTCTATTGAAAACTATCGTGGAATAGCAAATCTCTCCGCTATCCCTAAGCTTTTCGAAGCAATCGTTACTAATCACCTTACATTTTCAATTTCTACATTGATAGATAATTCTCAGCATGGCTTTTGTAGAGCCAAATCAACCACAACCAATTTGCTTGAATTTGCAACTCACGTCTTTAATGGGTTTAGAAACAATCATCATACCGACGTTATATACACTGATTTCAGCAAAGCATTCGACAAAGTACGCCACTCGTTACTTGTTTATAAACTCGAATTGCTTGGTTTTCAACCTGGCCTAACTCGCTGCATCTCCTCGTATCTTTGCGGTAGAACTCAAAGAGTAATTTTTAAAAACATTTGTTCGAATGTCATCGATGTTCCCTCCGGTGTGCCTCAGGGCAGCCATCTCGGTCCTATTATGTTTTTGATCTTTATAAACGATGTTTCCACAACTATAAAATATTCTAAAATTGTAATGTCTGCCGACGACGTAAAACTTTTTAAGTCATACGCGTCGGTTTAAGAACGTTCTGTACTCCAGGCGGATTTAAATTGTTTAGTTACTTGGAGTAATGCGAATTTTATGCCTCTCAACATAGAAAAATGTAAATCCATGTGTTTTTCACGTGGGAACATACAGCCAGCTTCCTACACAATTAATGTCCAAACTCTGTAAAGCGTTGATGTTTTTATCGATTTGGGAATTACAATGAATTGCAAACTTAGTTTGAACCCTCATATTAATGCCACAGTCAATAAAGCGAGAGGGGTTTTAGCATTTGTGAAAAGATGGGCAAAAGAGTTTGGTGATCCTTACATTACAAAAACCCTTTCTACATCATTGGTGAGCCCGATAGTAGAATATGGATCGATAATTTGGAATCCGCGTTATCAAGTTCATGTGGATAGACTAGAATCAATTCAAAAACAGTTTTTTCTTTTCGCCTTGAGAAATCTTCAATGGGACTCTCCGTATAATCTTCCTCCTTACACTAATCGATTAAAACTAATAAATCTTCCTATCCTTGCAAATTGTAGAGAAATTCTAGGTGTACTATTTATGGCTAGACTCTTAAATGGATCGATTTCAAGCCCATTTCTTTTGAACGAAGTAAACTTGAATGTTCCATGCCTAGTTTCAAGGCATTATAAACCTATAATTCTTAAACAATGCAGAACCAATTGATGTTTCGGACTCGCTCTTTGCCATAAAAAAGACGGTACTATCTTCTCTTAATAATTAAAAAATTATATTTATACTTTTAATCTATTGTATTTTGTGAATCTATATTTCTCAGCTAAAGGGTTTCTCTGTGGCTGAGCGGTTTTAGATCTCGGCGCTTAAGAAGCCACTGTCTCTCAAAGACTTGGTAACAAAAAAAATTATAAATAACACATAAATAAGAATTAGGATAAAAAGAAAAAAAAGTATGTATGAATTAAAAAATTAAAAAAAAAAAAAAACAGGTTTAGCCTGGCTTCATCGGGACACTTGAGGACAGTACGCTGCCACAACGTCCGAGAAAAAAAAAAACAAAAGACTCAAAGTCAGTGTGGGACTTCAACCAGCACTAAAACTCCTACCGTTCAAGTGCCATTTCCCCCGCTACTACCACCACGTACTACTTAGGGAGGCTGTGTTCATGGGTTAATTCCACTTAATTTTTTTCCTATTTCGCACATAATGAAAATTTGTAAAAAGCATCCAAAATGGCTGACATATAACACAAAAATGTATTCCTTAAGTAATCCCAAAATTTTCACGAAACAGTCCCAAAATAGTCCTAATTTTACGATAAATCCAAGTATACACGATTCAATTCCATCCCAATTCCTTTGATCTAATCCTGTTAATTCGTTACGCATGGACAAAAGTGGCACTTAGCTTCCCCCGTACTGAATTACATGATATGCGCACCTTTAGTTGAGATGATTGGTACTCTTAGTCATTTTAAATATAAATTAATTTAACATTTAACGCACATCATAAGCAAACAATTACAATAATTTAAGAGTATAAATTGAGTTCGTATTTTAAGTAAATGTTCCAAATATGAACTTTTTAATGAATCATATATGACTCGGAATGTTTATTGGGTATTTATAAATATAAAAAGTTTGTTTGACGCAGAGCGTACGATTTGCAAGTGATAATTGAAATAAAATAATGAGTCTATACATAAATTCTAACAAGGCAATTAACTACACTTGTTATTTGCTACCTCGCAATTTCTTACACATGCTTACATATGAATTTTTGCATCAGTAACGGGTAACGAAGGTTGTAAAGTGATAGCAAAGAGGGTGTTTGCTTTATATGATTTGTTTAATACAAGTTTTAATGCACTAATTATATGTAAATGCAATTGTATTATTGCATTATCGTGGCACCTTTTTTTAGCAGGTTTTTTCATATACATATGTACATACGCATGTGAGATTGAACATTTGCTGATTACAATTTCAAAATCTAACAAATTAATTAATGTGATCGACACAAATGGGGCACTTTTCTTTGAAGGCGAATAAGCTAAATTGATTAAATCAACCACTGACTAACAAATAGTGTTACTTTGTATCGGAGCGATATTTGTTATTCACACATTCACACAACGCTGATAACAAAAGACAAATAAATGGTTGACGTTGCTGGTATAGAAAATAAAAAAACAACAATAACTCATTTATTAATTAATACGCATATTTCGTTTTAAAACCTATAAAAGAGCTTACTGTCCAAAATTTGGAATAGTTTTATACTTCGCTAAGGTATCTGAACGCAGTCTTTATCAAATTTTGTTAACTAAATGCTGCTTTCAAAAACCAATGTCGAAAAAATTCGAATATTCAAAAAAGTATCAGAAAATTTTAGACTTTTTTTTTTTGAGTTTTGTGGCCCGATCAATTTTAGTCCAACGAAGAAAAAGTTAAAAGTTTTTAAAAATTCTCATTCAATTTTTACAATTTTTTTTTCGAAGTAGGATTTTCATTATTTTTTATATGGAAGAAAATCTAAAACACTTTTCGGAAAAAAAATTCAAAAACCAGTGCGATTATTGAGAGACTCATACTTCGCTAAACTAAAATTGATTGGGCTACAAAACTATAAATTCAAACAAATTTTGAAATATCTTAATAAAAAATTTTAAAATTTCTTAAAATTTCTTCGAATTTTGAAATTTTTTTGGAAAACGAACAATTTTTTTCAAAAGTCTTGAAAAATTACGTTTGTAGTCCTTGCCACTGCGACGATGTCTAATTAGTCTTTAGCTTCAACATTTTAGAGAAATTAGTAAGCATTGACAGTCATTTTAGTAGACACACCATTTCGCTGACTTGACAAATCGAATTGCTGATAAGAAGGTCCAATTTGTTTAAATAACATTAGCATGAACAGCATTTGACGAGGATATTTATGTTTTTGAAACAAGAACAACAATAACATTGCTAGACCACACAGCATCATGCAATGTCAGCAAACCATACATTCGTTTAGGAGCATAGCAACGCAATATAAGATACATGAAAAAAAAAATTTGAAAAAAACAAAAAAAGTTGTAAAAAAAGCAAAGAAATTAATATATCGCAATATGTAATCTGAGCGACTTAAAGAATGCATACGACGTAAGGGAGTACTGTGAAATTCAGTTATATTGGACTTCAGGCGATCAGGGTCTGTGTGGGAATAGTGTAACAACGCGAGATGGACGCTTCGCGTAGTATTTGTTGAGCAAGATTATACGTGTTATAAGCTTTATAATAAAAATCAATTTTTAATACAGATACTGTAGATAATATTTCTATTTTATCATGATGAAATATAGTGTGGCAAGCATTAGCAGTTTTGATACCTATACACCGTAATAAAGAGAGCATATTACTCAGCCATATACACACATATACCTAAAAAACAACATTCAATATGAGATACAGAAATGAGCAATAAATAGGCAACTATTCGGGTAAGCTGTTGGTGAAGAGTTTAGATCCTGGGTATAATAAGCGAGCAAGACATGTGAGAGTGTAAAAGCAGCTCAAGCTAAGGAATAGTCAATTAGTTGATTTTAAAATGTTGTAAGTAAAGTACGGGAGTAAATAAATTGTCAAGTGCTACTACCATAGTAGTGTTGTAAATAAAAAACATTTTGCTATACTGAATATTTGAGCTAATTATTCCACAGTTCAGCGATTCGAACTATAAATGATGGTGCAGATAATCAAGAATTTCTTAAGATTTGTAACATTAGGAAAGACATGAATACTGACAATTTGTAGAGAATCAGCCATATAAGGATAAAGCTATGAGCACTTCGTATAAAAGAAAATATATGCACAACTAGCGGGGAAAAGCCAGTGACATGATTTTCAAAACACTTTTCCGCTGAGTGCACTTATCCCAGAATTTCAAGGTACAATTCACTTTAACGAAAATTTTATTACTTTTTCGCGACAGTTGACTAGATTTGTTGTTGCAGGGTATCAGTATCGTAGCATAGCTATAAAACCGATCCCATGTATCCCAGTTGCAAAATAACTCGAGCTGAGATAGGGAGGGACGCGTAAATAAACAACCCAAATGGAGTAAAAAGTCATCATAAGCATAAGAAGGCTGGTACAATTGTGAAAGGGAATAATGTACTACAAGGGAACTCAGTTTGTATTAAGAACTATAATGGTTCTATGAGTACGAGTAGAAAAGTATGGGCATTAAGGCAATTAAACGCATTATATGAAAGCGAGAGTGAAACAAGGGAAGAGAGTGTGTCACTGCTGTTGTATAAATACTTAAGCCAGTTTCTTTCAAATATCTGAAATTTTATCCGACCTGAGTTTCCAGTGTAAGTAGTCCATGATATGAAGGTTATACTGTATCTAGAATAGCGACAGAAAAATACAAAGATTGCAAAAATTCTATACAACGTGATATCCGATTCTCGAGTGGAAAAGATCGGAAGTGTGACTGTTTAAAGGTATATCAGTATTTTATTTAAATTAATTAATTTTATATACCAAAGCGATAAGCAACAACAAGCTTAGTCTTGGCAAAAGTTGGTGTGGTCACTGAAAGTGTCGAAAAGCTAACAATGACACGAAAGACAAAACTAAAAACTTCGAAAAAAGAATTATTCCTGAAAGAAGAGGTGTAAATTAGAGTTGTCAGGAATATTCGGCAACTATTCGGTATTCGGCCGATTCGGCCACTTTTTTGCTATTCGGTATTCGGCCGAATAATACGTACTATTCGGCCGAATACCGAATATCGAATCATGTAAAAAAGACACGTTATATTACTCAAAATTATGTATTTATTTCCAAATTACAACACTTTAGTATTTAAAATTCATCAGTGGTAAGTTATGATGGACAAAAACAAGCTTTTCAGCATTTTTGGGAAGCAAACGGTTACGCTTTTCATCGCAAATGTTACCAGCCTCAGAAAATAACCTCTCACTATACATGCTACTTCCAGGAGAAGAAAGATAAACTTTAGAAAATTTCGAAAGGTTTGGGTATTGTTTTTCGTTTACTAACAACCACTTGTAAGGATCGGCCTTCCGATCTAGGCGAATAAAAATCCAACTCGTTTGCGACAGCATTCTTCGCCACGTCCTCCTCATCATTAGCATTTCGCACATTATCTGTAGCGACTTCCTCAAAGCAGTTCCAGAAACTGTCGTGTATTTCAGTAGTCCTATCATTTTCATTCAAGTTTCTTTTCTTATGAACTGGAGAAGAATCGTCATCGGTACTACTAGATTCATCACAACTAAGATTCATCATAACTAACTCGTCCCGACAAGCATGTATTTCGTGCCGAATATTCGGCGGCCTAATATTCGGCACTTCGGCTGACATCGTTGCCGAATATTAGGTATTCGGTATTCGGTCAATTCACTATTCGTGGCATCTCTAGTGTAAATGCATACCAACAATGCGTGCCAATTGTTTAAAACACACACACACACACATATATATGTATATACTGCTGCTTGTCCACTGCCCATTCATAAATCCGATACTCCGATAGGGAGTACCAGCGGCAGCAGCATTAACATACAAAAACAGAAGTCCCAGAACAAGCAAAGTACTCTACAACAACTACAGTCAGAGTATTTATGCGAAATTTATCACATTTGCAGCAAATAAATTTTGAGCTCACGCGCTCAAATATCTGCTTGTGGCGATCTGCTTGCTGTTAGCGCTTAGTTGGTGGTTTTGTAGTTTAAGTCATTGTTGCAACATGCCGGTAGCAACTTTTTTTTTATCCATACAAGCAACTTAAGTAAGCATATGTCTGTAGGTTTGCTGGAAATTTAATTTTTTCTGTTCGTCTTAGGTATGTGGGTTGTTGTTATGCAAGCTTGTTGTACGCTTTTAAAGTAACTCAATATTTTCTACAAGCAACAACAAAAATATCACATCTATTTGTTGCTGATCATTGTTGTATATATGTTTTTCGCAAAGTTAGTGTTGTTATTACTAAACACATTGTTGTTGTTGTTGTCGTTATTGCCAGTACAATATAGAAGTAATAAGTAGCAACAGCTCAGCGATCAGCAACAGCAGCCAGTAACATGTCGAAAGTTGTTAATGTTTATCACAAACTTGAAGTGTATTTATTGTTTTTGCTGCAAGTGTAGTGTTGTTGTTTGTGTTGTTTGCCTTGTTGGTCAAAATAGCAAATCCCAAGAGCTTACATATAGCACCTATGTATGTATCTTATATATACATACATATATATGTAGTTCATTGTTAATTTGTTGTTTTTGTTGTGATTTTTGCTGCGTGTCGTTTTATTCAACTTACAACTTGCTAGCTTTGCACTTTGTTATTGTTGTATGAAATTTATGTTGCCACGCATGCTTTTAAGTACACGGTGAGTGGATTTTTCTACATAGATACAACAATGACTATATGACTATATGAACATGTTGTCAGCAGCAGCAATAACAGCAGTAGTAGCACTAACAACTAAAACAACAACTACAACAAACTACAAGTACCTGAACAAAATTTATATCAAAACATTAATATCAAATCACGCAATAAATGTGTTCAATATGTCGTTAATATTATAACTTGTTGGAATTGTTGTTTCTTTGTTTCTTGTTGTTGGTTCTATAGTTACGTTTATGCGATATAATGCACGCACAAATCAATTGTGAAAAGCTAAGGTGTTTATTTTGAAAGAAAAAAATGTCACGGCTTAATTGTGATTAATTTTACTGTGTAAACATTTTTGTTCACGACATAGGGGACTACGCACAGTTACACGTGATACTTTGTGTAACTCGTTATGCGTAACTATATGGTTGAGTTGTATAAGCGCAATCAAGCACCAAATTAAATCCTCGAAGCATGAACCGAATCAGAATAGCAAAAATTAAGAGAACAACGTTCAAAGGAAGTTCAAACTAAAATGAAATGTAGAGAGTTGCCACCTAACCTTTTATATAATGTTTATTGGAACAATTTTCCGACACCCCTTGTCAAATTTGGTTTCGAGACAAACCGATTTCAGCGTTGTGCCATCATCAGTGTCAACTTTCGTTCTCAGAACTGATGATGGCACAACGCCGAAACCGGTTTTTCTCAAAATCAAATTTGAAAAGGGTAAACGGTAAATCGTTCCCATATACATTATATATATAAGGTTAGGGGGTAACTCTCTACATCTCATTTTAGTTTGAACTTCCTTTGAACTTTGTTCTCTTGTTCTTCTGGATACGCTGTCGAAAAATTAACAATATAAGATGAGCCATATATTTAACTTTATAATTTTAATTTCGTGGTGCAATTCTTAACTCCCTTAGGTGCGTTTTCACCATATACAGTTAGTCGCACCTCTGTAAGTTAGATATCGAAATTTTTTGTTCTTCCCCATGCTAACTGAAGATCCGTATCTCAGTTAAGTGCAAAAAAAACTATACAGATAAGTCAGCTGTTGACTAGTTTTTATGTATTTACGATAGATTTTTCCGAATACAAAATATTTACAATTATCGATTTAATTTGGGGTTGGTCCCCCTGTGTTGGTGGAAACTAAAATTTCAAATGAAGCTATCTGATAGATTGCTATACCCCAGGTAAAACCTTACTTAACTGTGGATGGTGAAAACGGTCAGTCAAAAAAGATTCCACAAAGTTGCCACCTATTTAAAATTGTATAAAAATTATATCAAATATGGCAATGTGGGTAAGAGAAAAAAATAACACCAGTTAATTTAAAAAGAAAAAAATTAAGTAGGGCTGACTTTATTATAAGTATACTTATTCCTCCATATTTCCTTCGCTCTCTCGAACAACTAAACTTATACAACATGAGCGCTATTATGTAGGAGATAGAGCATGAAAGTCAATACGGACCACCACAACTCGAGATCCTCCCGATTGGTTGGTTTAAAGTAAATTTTTCACCTGCATTTATTATAAATAAGCCCCAGTTCCATTTTGATTTGTAAACATCTTTGCACATGGTATGGGGTAATCCAGAATAAAAGCGTTAGTTAAGCGTTGTATTTGGATATGGTGTGCTACATTGGGGAAAACATATACATATGTATATAGAATGTACGTGTAAACGTAGTAGTGTGTGAGATGGGTATGCTGATCAGGGGTAGACAATCGATTTGATATATGTTTTATCGACCAGTTATCGGAAAGTTATCGGCTTGTTATGGAAAAGTTATCGATTTTTTATGGAAAAGTTTTCGGAGATCTATCGTAAAGTTATTGACTTTTCACCAAAAATATATCAATTTTTTATAGAAAATTTATAAATTTTTTTACCAAAAATTTATCAATGTTTTAAAAAATGTATCGACTTGTTATCAAATAATTATCGATATATAATAGAAAAATTATTTATTTAAATGTTATCGATCTACATATAATCGATACATTCTCAAGAATTTATTGATTTGTTTTCCATAAACTATCGCTTTGTTATAAAAACCATTTTAGAAGTACACCTCTACGTTTGCACATCGAACTCAACGAGTACATGGTACTCACGCTTTGTTCATATTTATAACGTCCATGTAAACAAAATGAAATTCCCACAATGCCAACTTCCTACCTGAAACAGCTGAGGTGGTAGAGTACGCATCGGATGTTAGCTCAGTTTTAGCAGACCGTCCCTTCCACTATCAATGAGACCATTGCCAGCTCATTAGAACTAATTTCGAGTTAATATTATAGTAGCAATCCAGAGCTCTCTGTGATATACATAATTATATAATTTTATTTCAAAACATAACTTTGGAAGAGAGGTGTTACGATGTTCAGCTTGCTTCTAAGCATTGCAGCTGCAGAGAAGGGTTCCATGCCATTCTAGAGCCAAATTTTTGCCAGCTACTATTTCTTGGCGGCCGCAATGGTATGGTGGTAGCATGCTTTGCCAACCACACGGAAGATCCTGGGCTCAAAACTAAAAGGAGGGCGACGCAAACTCGAAGAGAAGCTCGGCCTAACATCTCTTCGGAGGTTATCGCGTCTTGCATTTATTTGTTTACTTATTATGTTTTGGATAATGATTTTTTTCTGTGAGGCATTCTAATGTATATCTTTAGCATTTCCTCTCTTTCAAATAATTAATTCAGCAAATGTCAAGAAAATTATGCACAGCGTTTTTTAAGCCTTAAACATTGAGGTCAGAAAGTGTTACATGTTGCCATATGTATTTATAAGTACAAACTTGTAGCTGCCACTCACCAACAAAGACCAGCTACACACTCAGAAGCTCCCATACATACGAGTTCATACCTAAATTTGGCTCAACAATTACATTTTTCGGCTATAACTCCAACTACAAAATAATAACGACACATAAATCGACCGGAAATCGGAACCCGTTTTCCTTACAGACATAGCCAACTAATGAAGAAGACGAAGCAGCAGACAAATTCGCAGAGCAACAATCGACCGACACAATCGGATTGCAGATACATAGACACAATTATATTTATACTAGTTATAGGCGACAGACGGGTATTGAAGACGCAGACGCATCACAATCGAGATGCCACAAATGCTGATAAGGTGGAAGCAAATGCAATTCAATGAAATGCCAGTACAATTTTGCAATGGCGCGCACATTCATTCAGAATTCCAGTGTGCCTGTTGCGCAGAAGTAGAAGAATAAGAAGCCAAATAGCGAGCTAGTGTTTATGTGATGCTGGCAATAGTTTTGAGTAGAGTTCGTAAGTATCAATAACACTGCAGATGGTTTTACATATCGGTATTATCGATAGTTTAGTATGGAAACCCTCTCTCGACAAATAAGTTTCGACATCCGTTTAACACTGCATTGGTGGGACCTAAGAATTATAAATATAGATAGGAGAGCTCTCAATTTTGATGCAAATGGATTATGAATATATCGGGCATCGATATTTTCAGATAGCTCTGCATTCAACGCAGTTGTTTAATTTGAATGATTCATGTATATCAATATATCGAAAACCCGATGTTTTCTCAGTTCGATGCTTCTTCCTTCGATTCCGCAACCCTATATCTATGAGCCGAATATCAATTCAAGCGGGATTGTGTTAAACGTTCTAATCGTAGAATTTCAATTGCGTTCAATTTCAATTTAACCAAAGTATCGTTTACTACGAGTATCGATGGTCGAAAGTATCGATATGTTGTGAACTCTAGACTTTTATTACAACTGCAAAGGTACAATGCAACAACAACAACAGCGTACTGTGTAACTGCTTCGATTGCGATTAGAGGATGCATTTTTGATGCGCCACACAGATATAGCGCTGACGAGGTTTGCCGTCGTGCAACAACAAATACAACAAAAATAACAAGACTTTGGTGCATGCGCTTGTGTACATGTTGCTTAAATCCAACAACGAAGAGTGCTAGCGATTTGCTAAATGACTTGCACTACCAGCTTCGATCAAATTGTATTTTGTGTGTTAACTTTTCAATTTTATGTAGGTGCAAGTTGATAATAGTTTGTTGTTATTGTTTTTGTTTAGGAACATTGTCGCCGCCACACGCTGTGCCACTTTAACCAAACACTTATGAGACACGCATTTTTTATTTGTTAACAAAAATATATTTTTTAATTTTTTGTTTTGTTTCTTATACCCAGCTGTACTTGTCAACACAGGGTATTATAACTTTGATTGGATAACGGTTGGTTGTACAGGTATAAAGGAATCGAGATAGATATAGACTTCCATATATCAAAATCATCAGTGCCGAAAAAAAATTTGATTGAGCCATGTCCGTCCGTCCGTCCGTCTGCCGTTAACACGATAACTTGAGTAAATATTGAGATATCTTCACCAAATTTGGTACACGAGCTTATCTGGACCCAGAATAGATTGGTATTGAGAATGAGCGAAATCTGATGGTAACCACGCTTATCTTTTATATATATAATATTTTGGAAAACACAAAAAACCTGATTATTTAGTAAATAATACACCTAGAATATTGAAATTTGACGTGTGGACTGACATTGAGACACTTGATAAAAATTAAGAAAACAAGTAAGGAAGAGACTGTCTTCGGCTGTGCCGAAGACTTCATACCTTTCATGAATGGGGCTGAACAGTAATCTTACCCCGTTCGTAATCTCCAAATAATCAGATGTATAAGATAAGAAATATATAGATGTACATAGCTTAACGATTTTTAAGATAAATATAAAATAAAAAATGGCAAAAAACCCCCTTATCTGAACGATCGGTTGTGTGGGATATATATTATATATAGCTCCGATCGAAATGATTTTTACAGGAAATCTTCTATGATATATTAGAATATATATCACCAAGCTTCACGTTTTTATATTGGAAACTAAGGGAGAAATGGCCAAAAATCTTTCTATCTGAACGATCGGTTGTATGCGATAGGTATATACTATATACATATAGCTCCGATCAAAGTGATTTTTTCAGGAAATCTTGTATGATATTTAGAATAAATATCACAAAGTTTAACGTTTTTATATTGGAAATTAAGGGAGAAATGGCCAAAAACCTTCCTATCTGAACGATCGGTTGTATGGGAGATATATGATATAGTGGTCCGATCCTAGCGGATCCGACAAATGTCTAATATAATACAAAAATACATCCTTGTTCCAAATTTCATTGAGATATCTCAAAATTTGGGGGACTAGTTTGCGTTCAAACAGACAGACGGACCGACGGACGGACGGACATGGCTATATCAACTCAGTTCGTCGCGTTGATCAATTCGGTATACCTAATAGTGATTCTATCTTCTATATTTCTCAACGTTCATGTTCATGAATAGTATAAAAATTGTAAATGGGCGTCGCACCGCCCACTTGTGATAAAATCAATTTTACGAATATTATTAATCATAAATAAAAAATCGTTAAACCTATCGTAACAAAATTCGGCAGAGAGGTTGCCTTTACTATAAGGAATGCTTTGAAGGAAAATTTAAGAAATCGGTTAAAGACTACGCCCACTTTTATATAAAAGATTTTTAAAATGGTCGTGGACGAATAAAATAAGCTATGTCTTTGCAAAAAAGAGCTTTATATCAATGGTATAAGAAAAACTTCAAATTTTAAAAAATGGGCGTGGCAGCGCCCCTTTTATGACTAAAGAACCCATTGCTGATACTTAGCATAGGCTTGACTTGACTTAAGAACTGTCACAGTTCTGTTAAATGAACATTGTATGTTACTGATTACTCAAAACTTAGCAACACTTAACTTGACTTAGAAGTCTGTTCAATTTTATGTTCTATGTAAGTTCTAAGTGACATTTACATTTGGAGATGCCATTTGTTTGTTTCCATTTCATTTTGACATTTTGAAATAGAAATTGACATTTATTGATTATGACGCCAGATTGTATGCACTAAGTGGAGTATAATCGTGGCTAAGTTGCCAAGTTTACGCCAAGTCAAGTCAAGTCTATGCTAAGTATCAGTAATGGGCCCTTAAGCTATTTTCTATGTTTCCGGAGCCATAACTCGAAGAAGAATTCACACATCGTAACAAAATTTGGTACACATATTTTCCTTATAGCAGGAAATATTTCTAGAAAAAATGGACGAGATCGGTTAAAGACCACGCCCACTTTTATATAAAAGATTTTTAAAAGGGTCGTAGACGAAAATAATAAGCTTTATCTTAGCGAAAAAGAGCTCTGTATCAATAGAATTTTACTTTCTAAATTGAATTATAACATTCAATTGGAAAACACTAAAATTTTTGAAAATGGTGTGGTACCGCCCCTTTTATGACTAAGCAATTTTCTATGTTTCGGAAGCCATAACTCGAAAAATTAGTTCAGAATAGAACCATATGTATATCTATTATTGCACAGCCTTGTAACACTATTAATCACACAAAACAAACAACAACAGCATTTCAAGTGTACAGCTGGGTATGTAATGTTCGGTTTCACCTGAACTTACTCTTCCTTACTTTTTTTTTTGCTATTCAAGTTACGTCAAATATTTTCACAATGTTGTTATTGCTTTGGCAGCAATGTCTGGTTGGTTGCATATGCGACTACTGCGATTAACGACGGCGATATGAACTTGAGCAAATGTGCGACAAGACGCGAAAGGTATCCAATATTGAAAAAAAAATTCAAGATCGTACAAAAATATTGGAAGTGGTGACACAATCTGGCGAAAAAAAGGTTACATGAACATTTTTTATACTAGGAAAAATTAAATGTGTACACGCATATTTCAATTTTGTAAACGTTTAGTGTTTTACATGCTTTGAGCATAGTTTTCATGCTGATCACCAATCGACAGACGGCCCGCATAATTCGGCTCTACAACACCAAGCAATGTTGTACTTCTGAGTAGTGTTGCCACTTAGACTCCTCATTGGTGTTGGTAGTGAGTCATTATTATCTTAAATATTTGAATTTGTGTATTGTTGCTTGAATTTTTAAATATACAGACTTAAGTGTGATTGTGCAATAGACTGGGATGGAAAAAGTAGCAAAAGATCGAATCTAACTTTGAAAGTTATAACACGGTATACACATCATTACAAAACGCTCAAGAAAATAGTAGCAGCCAAGTAGTTTTGACATTTCCCTTATCCCTCTGTTCTCTGTGAAGCCGTGTCACTTCCCTGCATGACACGAAAGTCGAATTCAGGAATGCATTAGAAGAAATTTGTTAAAATTAACAAATTCGAGTTTAAACTGCACTTAGCTAAAGATAGTACAACAAGCAAGAGAAAGAGAACACTTGTGCTCAGTTAGAATTGTAAATTGCATTCAAAAAAGTCAAATGCAATCATTGTTATCACTGGTACTTAACCGAATGTGTTCTTACAGGGTCGTTGCTCAATAAATAATGTAATTCTTGGGGCGAAACAAGGGCAACCCTGTGCACGTTTGCTAAACATTCTTTAACAGATGTAGCAAAACGCGTATGAGTTGACTTGAGAGGTGGATACTACTTGACAAGTGTAATTTTTCTTAAGCGTTTTTCTATATGGATTTTTTTATTTCTTGCTATGTGGATACCGCGCTTACGGTGAGAGAGTCTTTGATATTTTCCAACATTCCTCTTAGACAAATGAAATTTTATTATTGTGCCCTAGTTATTTGACATACGAGAATAAAAATTGGTACACAACGGTGAACATAAAAATAGCACGCACAAATTTTTATCAAGTTTCGCTATTCGAATAATGTTTTTTCAATTTGCGATATTTTAGACAACAATGTCTATGATAAAATGCCGATAACAAATCGGTAACACTCCCATAAGAAATAGATAACTTTTCGATAAATCGATAGATGTTTGATAAAAATGTCAATAACTTTTTGATTACACCCCGATAACACATTGGTAATTCTCCAATTGCAAGTTTATAAGATTGTGAAAACAAAATTGATATCCCTTTTGATGATATATCGATAACTTTTCGGCAAGTAATCGATCATTTTTTGATAAAAAATCTATAACTTTTTGATAACACTCCGATGAGAAATTTATCACAATCCGGAAACAAATATATAACATATTAATAGCATATCTATAATTTTTCGATGATAAATCCATTACTTTTAGATAGCGAACAGATAACTCGTCGATTAAAAATCAATTTAGTTTAATTTAGTTTCAATTGTTTAATTTATTCCAATTCAATTTTATTTCATTTTAATTTAATTTTTAATTTTATTTCTTAAAGTTTATTTTATTAAAAAAAAATTTTTTTTAATTATATTTAACTGTATTTTTCTTTCTTAAAAAGAATAAATTTTATTTTACTTCTTATTCAATTATTTTATTTTTTCACCTTGTTTACAGTTTATTATTTCACATAAATCTAGCTAAATAAGGTGGATCTTACAACCAACAAAATCCTAAAAGGAAACAAATTTACACTTAAACCTGAAAACTCGTCAAGGGCTTTATTTTTGTAAATAATTTATTTTCAACACCACTGCAGTGTATACAATTCCTAGAGCACTTTCATGCATAAAAATTGTGTATATGCTCAGAGAATTTAATTTATATGTAGGTGACGTGTTTGCCTTGAGTTGCTGTGTGATTTCGCTCATATAAACTCTACCAAGTACGCTACAGTGTAGTGTGTACACTCACACTCTCACTCTTTATTACTCCATGCAGCATATCAGTACCATACACTACGCCTAAGCTTCCACACTCTCTTGAACTCCACACGGTACAAAAACCAACATTACACATTCTACGTATATCTCCCATATAGCATAACACTTACAACGACTACGCTTTCGTTTACACTTACATTCAGGTTCCCCCATACCTTAAGCGAAGATGTTTACACATCGAAATATATTCAACCCCGCTCGTTTCCGTGGTCTGCATTTTGTTCGATAGTTTGGAACAGGTAAAAGGTAACCAAAAGTCCTAGACTATAGCTGGAGACATTGGTGCTTTATCGGTAAGCGTATCGGTAACCTTATAACAGCTGGTTCGACCAACCTTATGGGAATCAATGCAATCGATTATTGGTGCCGTTAAGGTCGTAACCTTATCGTAGCCAACCAATTGGTTTTTGGTTTGCCGTCGTAACCATAAACATATGATTACGTTAGGGATACGACTACAGCGATACGACAAACGGCACCAATGACTCCCGCTTATAGAGTACAAGAATACCACTACATTAATTGTAAAGGTGGAGTTCAATGAAAGCAAGACCACAGTCTAATTGCAAAAGCTCATATAAAAAATTGTAATAATTACTTAACAAAACCAAAACGCTCCTTTCGATGCCGAAAATATGATGAAAATTTGTGATAGGTCACACATATTGGATAGGTCGAAGCATAGCTACAACAACAACAGCATGCCGAAAATATTTCTAGGCCACCACAAAGACCAAATTGAAAATAAAAGTTATATCACAACTTTCGATAAAATGATGCCAATATTTATTTCTAAACATCTCCTTAAATTTAGCCCTCTTCTTCTGCAACAAAAAGCTGCTACTTAGTGGATACTGGATGATTTGGTTTGACACTTATTGGCAGCGTCATAAAAGTGTGTACAGTAAATAAATAAATAAAAATACATATAAAAACAACTCATGTAACTACAAAGCAGACCCGACGATAGGGGGAGGGGGGGGGGGGGCTGGAGTCATTACCCCCGGGCCCGGAATTTGGAGGGGCCCGGGAATCTCAAAATTCTATCCAAGTTTTTGCTTACAGAAAATAAACAAAACACACCTTTAATCACCTTTCGTGTATAGCAATCATTTTAAATTTCAACAAATTTTAAAAATCTCTTAACGTGTCTGCACCCCGCATAAGGTGTTGTTGGTTGTTGGCGTTGGCTTTGTAGCATACATACTATGATGCAAATTCTTATACAGCGATATACATGTATGTATGTATGTAAAAACGTTGGCGATAACAGTTTTTTGAAAAAAAAAAACCAGATATCTTTTGGGTTTTGGGGAGTGTTTTGGTTGAAAAAATGACCCTTTCGCAATTTTTTTCCGCAGGCTCGAAAATTATTTTTTGGGTATGCGTAGTGGAACTTTTTCTTCCTAAGCCCAAATCCTATCGAAAAATCGATGGCGCGATATCGGTTAATAAATCGACCCAGCCTAATACGTATGCATGTATACGCTGAAATATACTTGGTATATACAAATGCATATAAATATGTAATAGATGGTAATTTTGATTTTGGGAATTCGTTCGTTTTAATATGGGGACCCGTATTGTTTTTTTTTTTTTTTTTTTTTTGCCCCCGGGCCTGGATTTTCTCTCGGCGGCCCTGCTACAAAGTGCAACAAAGTTAATGCTTTTTACACAACCACTAGTAGAACAAGAAGAAACAAAAATTAAGTTGATGGTAGTTGATATAAAATTTCGGTCATAAAATCCTAAATATGTCCAAACAAACATGCGTACATTTGTACATTTTACCCATAATATTTTTGCCTATATTTATTTTTGTTATGAACACCCACATAAAATCTACAAAGTTTATTGATTATACATAACCAAATAGAAATATATACTTTTATGTTTTTTAACTATGTAGCTTTGTTTGTTTAAGTACATAAATATACATTGTAACTACACTCACTTCAAGTGGTTGGTGCAGCTGTCGAACGGCGCAACAGAGAGAGGCTTCAACACAATAAAACTCTCGTCCAAACATAAATTTTGCCACAAGGCGAGAAAATTCAACAAGCAACAAAAAAAAAACGAAGTTGGCAAAAATTTTGATAGCAACAATACAAAGAAGTACATATTTGTGAACGAAGTGAGAGGCGGGTTGGCCTAGCAACAACTGTGTGCCTTGGGGGCTGGAGAACGAGCGTCAAAAAGCTGGCAAGCCAAACAAAGATAGAAACATTTTGTAAACTTTTCTAGACAAATAACAGAGAACGAGACTTCAAATAACAAAATTTAAAGAACATACATACATACTACATACAATAAGTATGCTTGCATATACATACATATTGCCAAAAGTAACTAAGGTGTTTTTTGTTATTGTACGTACGGCTTAGGGCGCACGCGAAAAGTTGACAAATCACTGCTGAGCGCAACTCTCTTCGTGAGTGTGGCCCAGAAAGGAGCTGAAAACTTGTTTAAATATTTGTGTTTGTAAATTGATAACAGTTTATGCTTTTCTGATTTCTTCACACTTCTATTAATGTTTTGTTTACTTTAGAGGCTACACTCAACAACAATTTCTTATAAAAAAGGAAAGTATACTTGATCGAAAAAATTGAAGAAAAATTTCGCCCTCAAATTAATCAAAAGTTGTATACAAAAACTACGCTTACCAATATTTTTCAAGGAAAATAAAACCACTCTCGTGCCTGCATGGTCTCCACTAAAATCATTGTCGAATAGCAACGAAGAGTTCATTAAGTTTAAAGGTCACGTTTCAACCAAATCCATTCAATAAACTAATACGAGTTTTTTATACTCAGCGTGCTTTGCACACAGAGTATATTAACTTTGATTGGATAACGGTTGGTTGTACAGGTATAAAGGAATCGAGATAGATATAGACTTGTATATATCAAAATCATCAGTGTCGAAAAAAAATTGATTTAGCCATGTCCGTCCGTCCGTCTGTCCGTTAACACGATAACTTGAGAAAATATTCAGATATCTTCACCAAATTTTGTAACGAGCTTATCTGGGCCCAGAATAGATTGGTATTGAAGATGAGCGAAATCGGATGATAACCACGCCCACTTTTTATATATATAATATTTTGGAAAACACAAAAACCTGATTATTTAGTAAATAATACACCTAGAATATTGAAATTTGACATTTGGACTGTAATTGAGACTCTTGATAAAAATTTGAAAAAAAAGTTTTAAATGGGCGTGGTGCCGCCCACTTGTGATAAAATCAATTTTACAAATATTATTAATCATAAATCAAAAATCGTTAAACCTATCGTAACAAAATTGAAGAAAAATTAACAAAATCGGTTAAAAGATTTTTAAAAGGGTCGTGGACGAATAAAATAAGCTATATCTTTGCAAAAAAAGGGATTTATATCAACGGTAATGATAAATAGGAAAAACTTCAAATTTTAAAAAATGGGCGTGGCACCGCCCCTTTTATGACTAAGAAATTGTCTATGTTTCGGGAGCCATAGCTCAAAGAAAAATTAACGGATCGTAATAAAATTGGGTACGCAGATTTTCCCTATAGCAGGAAATATTTCTAGAAAAAATGGACGAGATCGGTTACGCCCACTTTTATATAAAATATTTTTAAAAGGGCTGTAGACGAAAATAATAAGCTATATCTTAGCGAAAAAGAGCTTTGTATCAATAGAATTTTACTTTCTAATTTGAATTAAAACATTCAATTGGAAAACTCAAAAAATTTTTTTAATGGGTGTGGCACCGCCCCTTTTGTGAATACGCAATTTTCTATGGCTCGGGAGTCATAACTCGAAGAAAAATTAACATATCGTAATGAAATTGTGTACACATATTTTCCTTATAGCAGAAAATATTTCTAGTAAAAATGGACGGGATCGGTTAAAGACCACGGCAACTTAGATATAAAACAAATTTAAAAAGGCCGTAGGCTAGAATAATAAGCTATAACTTAGCAAAAAATAGTTTTGAGTCAATGATATTTCAATTATCAAGTTTTATTGTAAGACGAAATGGGGAGACATTTTTTTTAAAGGGGCGATGCCACGTGTTATGTAGAAAAGTAATTTATCTGAAATGAAATGTGCAATTGAAGCTCACGCTGAGTATGTAATGTTCGGTTACACCCGAACTTAGACATCTTTACTTGTTCATATAGTATACAACCAACCCGGTCTGGTCAGGGTAAACCAAAAGAATACTTTAGGGTGATAAAACTCGATTAGCTGACCGAATCATGTGAAAATTACTTCATAACTTGAAAGGACTTGAAAGCAAATTTTGCAGATTTCCAAGACCACAGTGATGACGTATTAGTTTGAAATATCGGATGTTAAATAACCAAGTAACAATAAAAAAACAACTGCGGCTGTATTTCGAAGGATCAAAAAAATTTTAAAATTTTTTCGGAAGCCCTTCAACTTTTTTTTATCACCCGGTCTAGTACACATTCTTAATCGTATTGTACTAAGGTTCAGGACATCCAAAAACATAGCCTGTAAATATTTCAATGTTTTAATTTGAATGTTTAAATGTAACTCAACGCGATTTTAGTTTTTTCATATAAATATTACTGGGAGCAATTTGAGGTTGAATTTTAACCACGCATAACTACTAAACGAGTCAACTTAACAAAAATAATTTCAAGGCCGTTTTTACAGACCTTTAATTTTCCTATAAGAACATGCATAGTGTGATTTGCGTACTAAGGATTCCAGACACACACTTTTTATAAAACCCTGAGAACTCCACATACGATTTGTATGAAAAAACTTAAATCACGTTGAGCCACCAGGTTATATTAAAAGCTTGAACTCTTAACATGCTTTCTTTGTGAATGTGCTGAACAATATTTTCATTATGCCAATTGATAAAAAAATATTTGTTTAGCCCACCCTAATTTGTACATATGTATGCATCAACCAAACAAAATTGGGCTCTATTCTTGTGTATTTGCTCTCAAGTGTAAATAAATGCTAAGAAGTACAAATTTCAGAGTAGAGAGTTTGAAGAATTAGCGTGCTGAGAAATTACGTATTAGACACTGAAAGAAATACGATTTGTTAGAAAAAATTAACAATACTTTCAGTTTAGCATTTACTAATATTGTTGATAGTTGAAATATGTATGGGAAATAATTCCTAGTTGGAACTTGAAGGCTACTGGCAGCAATAAATTATGTACTTATCTGCACAGTGAGAGGGAAAGAGCCTTCGAGAAATATATAATTTTCAAGTTAATATTCAACATAATTTTCTAGTCATTGTCCAAACTTAGAGAAATTCTGTGAAATGTATAGTTCTCAGATCTATATTTATCACCATTTTTATTTATTTTTTTAAGCCTACAGTACCAAATACCTTACAGACTAGAACAATATATTTAGATATATCCCAAACAGGGAAGTAAATATTACATAGAATAATACAAACCACAAGTTTTTTACTAACAAATTACATTAAGTGTTTTTACAAAGTGTGATTTCGACGAAGCAAAGTCAACATGGTTTGTGATTGAAAATAAAGCATTCATTTCACGCACTGGCCGAGCAAAAGGCGCCATACTCGCATATTTTGTTTTAAAATTTTCAAAATAAAAGGGGAACATTTTACGCAGATTTCTTCGCGGAACATTAAAACTAATACGCTCAAGTAAAACTGGACAATCAATTACGCCATTAACAACGTTAAACACGAACCCAAGTGAAAGAATTTTCCGTCGCTTTCCCAAAGAATCGAAATTTATTAGCATACGTCGAGCATCGTACGAGGGAGCTGGATCCTCAAACCGAAGGAAACGTAATGCGTGTTTCAGAAAAACGTTTTGCACCCGCTCGATCCTATCGCCAAATAGAGACTGCAAACCCCAAGTGTGACCGGACAAGCGACGTAAAGAGTTGTTTATGGGTGTAAGGGTTTGCAAATTCAGACGAGTTGCGACGAATGAAACCCAAAAGAGAATATGATTTCGAAATTATACCATCTAAATGACTGTTGAAATTAAACTTTGCAACAAACACATCTAAATCCTTAAATTCTGTAACGGATTGCAGTACACCAGTACCAATAGCATACGATGTACTCAGATTGGACTGACGCTTGAAAAAGATAAATGGAAACATTTTTTAAGAATTTAAAGAGAGGCGCGATTTCACACAACATCAATAAAGATTATCGAAATCCTTCTGTAGGTTCATCGCGTCAATTAAGTTTCTAACATTACAAAAAATGTTTAAATCGTCGGTATAAAGCAAAAACTCTGCAAAATAATCACATATGTCGTTAATAAATAGTATAAATAGGAGTGGTCATAAAATACTACCTTGGGGACCCCTGTAGAGGCAATAAATTGGTTAGAAGACACACCATCAATCGTAACTACGCACCATCTATTCATTAAAAATGAATTTATCCACAATAAAAAAGATGAGTGAAATCCTATGCAGGCCAATTTACTAAGTAAAATTTTGTGGGAGACTTTGTCGAAAGCCTTAGAAAAATCTGTATAAATACAGCTAACTTGGAGTCCAGAAGAAAATGATGAAGTGCAGAACTCAGTGAACACAGCTAAATTAGAAACTGTTGACCGACCTGACACAAATCCATGTTGATTTGGGTTTATCAAAGTCTTAACAGCAAAATAGATTTTTTCTTTGACTATGTATTCAAAAAGTTTTGAGATAGATGAGAGCTTCCTATCGGCCTATATTTGCGAACATCACTTTTACTTCCATTTTTGAAAAACGGCGTTATGGAAGTCAGTTTCCAATCATTTAGGAATGTACCTGCGGTTAGGGATTTATTAAAAATGATCACGAGTGGACTAACTAATGCTGAACAACTTTTAAATAAAATAGCTGAGAAACCATCCAGGGCCGCCGAGAGAAAATCCGGGCCCGGGGGCAAAAAAAAAAAAATACGGGTCCCCATACTTACTTACTTAATTAGCGCTTAACCGTCTAAACGAGCCCCCATACTAAAATGAACAAATTCTCAAAATCAAAATTACCATATTTTACATATTTATATGCATTTGTATATACATGTACATATATTTCAGCGCATACATGCATACATGTATATTATATTTAATGAATATATATATCATGCGTGGTTCCAGGGGAAGAACTGTATTTTGTATTGACTGTGATGTTATATATAATACTAATCTACATAGTAGTTTCTTATCACAAAAGGGATTTTTACTAATTTTTAATTTTTCTTGCTTTTATACGTTATCACTATATATATTTAGAAAAAATACGAATATTTTTTGGTAGTCATTTGGTATACTAAAGAGTTTAATTAAAACAAGTGGGCTTTCCTGGCTTTAACAGCTGCGAAATTATCTATGATAATGTCAAAATCCAACTGTCTCGCTGTAGGTGCTTCAATACAGATCATGCCAAGTCCTGTAAGGCGTTCTTGAGTTAAACACGATCGATGGAAGTTCTTTATCCTTGCAAAAACACTGAAGGAACGTTCAGCTATTGTAACAGGTATGGTGCAAAAAATAGGTAGAGCAACACAAATGTTAGGAAAAATTTTAGCTAGATTTAGGGCACAGATAGCATTGAACAATTCAAATGGTTACAAATTTTTGTTAAAATTTGCTGAGTAAATGTGCTTCAAGTGGATCATTTCATCTCCTAAACTCTCGGAAACGTCTGAATTGTATTTGCTGACAAATTGAACGGCATTTTCTCGTGTTGAAACCTCATCCATGTATCCAAATTATCACAAAAAAGAAAAGGTGTTCTTCAAATTTGTCATGACAGCAAATCGTTCGGTAATACCTGCAATAACCGAATAAACTATCACCGAAAAGGTATTGTTTTGGAAGTCCGTTTCGTGATCGTCTCGTTCTCTTCAAATTCATAAAAATGTCTTTTGCGATTCATTTTTCGAACGTCAGGAAACTTTGGTGAGATTCCCAATCCAGTGGCGACTGTTTTGCATTCGCATAAAATGTTTTCCCATTAATTTCTGATCAGATCGCAGTATCTCTGGCTTGCAGAATAATGTTTCCTTCATTAATAGATGTCAAAATTTTGAGGCAAATGGAGGATAACAAAATACATTCAAACTTGGTGATGTATTGAATAACGCCACTAACCTCATCACCATATGTTTCCGCTGTCAAATTTAGCCCAAGTAACTCGTTTAGTTCCTGTTTCAATCCTTGGCTATGATTTGCAAAAGGCTTAACTGTCTCAACTCTAGCTGACCATCTTGTGTCTGAAAGTTTATGGAGAGAGCTTAGAACGTTGTTTATTTTCTGTAGACAAAAAGCTTGGATAGAATTTGAAATTCACGGGCCCCTCCAAAGCCCGGGCCTGGGGTAAATGACCCTCTCAGCCCCCCCCCCCCCCCCTCTCTCGTTGGGCCTGAAACCATCGACATCTGTCTTAGGAGAAGGCTTAAGGTATGCTAAGCTACCAATAACATCCTTTGAAGAAATCTCCAAGTTCCCAAAGTTCAAGAATGACGGGATTTCAGCAGAAAAATCAGGGGGTCATCAGTCACATAGTTTGACTTAAAAAAGTCTGTGCTTATTTCTCATTCTTAAAGAAGGAAATATTTGCATAATTATCGAAAATTTTGATTTTTACTTGAAAGAAATTTTTTTAACTATGCTGACAATTTTTATTCTAAAATTTGAATATCGATTAACAAAATATAGCGAAAAAAATCGCTTCACCTTATTTTATATGTTTCATGATAACTTCGTAATTTCCAGTTTTAAAATACATATAAACGCCAGTAGGTACCCCTAACCGCATTTTTAAAATCTCAAAAAATATTGCACCTCACGCATCAGTTAGGAAGATACAGAGAAAATTTGTATGCCTTGGGTGACCAAACATTTTTTTTTTTTTTTGTTTTTTTTTTTTATTTTTCAAGTCCGTTCATGTCGAAAATTTTATGATATGGTCTTATGTTCGCATTCTTTAGATATATCACTCAAGCGCTTGGGAATCGACCTGCGATGCGGAGGCGTTAAAAATCTTTCTCTGCTTCGACATATTTAGTAGGAATTAGAAAATATTTTCTGCCACAAAAGTAATTTAATGGTGACTAAATAAACAAACTACGAACATTGAGGTGTCAATGAGTTAAATTTCTATGGCATAAATATCATTAAAAGAGCACTCACATATCTACCTACACTCACGGAAAAAAATATTTTCTGAGTGAAAAGTATTTTCCGAGTATGCAGTTTGTAGCTCAATAAATTTTAGTACAATAAATAGTTACTCTTATACTGTTTTCACACAGAAACTTAATGATCTCATTTCACCTTCTAATGAAATCGTAAATGTTGTGCTTTCACACAGAAGTAACTGCTCGATTAGTATGAAGGATGAAATATCAAGCGAATAAAATGACAATGCTATATGACAGACAATCATGGCGGAACGATACAAGGTAGCAGCATGGTGACATACCTACAAACAAACAAAATTTCATGTACTTGTAAATTCGATGGACAAATGTCAAAATCGTACTGCGCCGGTAGTTGATGTATCAATTCAAATAAAAAAGGTTATAATCAGCTGTTCGATGCGGTCACCTTGTATCGTTCCGCCATGCACACAATGACATTTACCTTGACAAATGACATTTTTAAGCACTGAACACACCAAAAACTAAGAAGCGAAACGCTGCCAACAGAGTTGCATTGTGCTTTTGACTTCATTAGGCATTCGATTAGCTACTAATGAAATAATTATAGATTCGAATTTTGTAGGGAAGATTGAGCACAATAAGCGTCTTAATGTAGAAAACTGCCTTTATTATTCAATAAGCCGTGTGTGAAAACAATATTAGTTCCCTTACAAAAAATGCTGAATTTTGGCTATTTCTTGTCAGCTGAGATAGTTTTTTACAAGAAAGAAAATGCTCTACTCTGCTGACAAAAAAAAGGCTAAAAACTGGGAAGGTTTTTTTAGGGTATTAAGAGTATCAAAAATTAATGATCTACAAAACTGCGTGCTCCGAAAAATTTTAAAAATTTTTAGTGAATATATTACTGAAGATTAGTGTTCCGAGCACGAATTTTTGCGTAAAATCCTGAACTTTAGTTTATAACGATTTTATTACAAATTTGTACATATTTTTATAAAAATAAAGCGAAAACTGCAAAAAGCTCTTGTGCCAATACTTTTTCCTGGAGTGTGAGTACATGTGTTATATAAATACCTACAACATTGTATTTGTATGCGCACTAAACATAGTTTCATTGAAAATTGTTCCAAAAATTAATTTCGTATTTATTTATTACAAAAAAATTTTCACTTGAATTCTTCATCCTTGCTTCCTGCACTTCAACGAAACTTCCCTGTCGCTTGCCTTTGACAGCAAGTGCCGCACCGCGCAACCGCCTTTACAACATATGGACTTATTTCTGATTTCAAGTGAGCTGTCATTCGCGTGTTGACAAATTTATTAATAAGGCAATAATAAGATGTGGCAAATATGCACAAACAAAATGCGTACAACAAAGCAAGTGTAGTGTAAATGCTACACTAGCGGTGTCTTTGAAACTCACCCCCACCAAAAAAAAAATAAATAAAAATAAAACAACCAAAGAAAACACAATAAATAAATAACAAGATGATATCAAGAAGTACGAAAAAGACAAGAGTAAAAGCCGCTAGTGTCAAGGGAAATTTCAATGTGTCTTATGGGTATTTTAGCATTTTGTGTTAAGCACTAAAATTTTTCTCATTCATGTCCCCACATTTTGGAGCAAAATATGTTTGTGCGTGCCGTTATGTTGCTATATGAAATTATGATATATGCCAGCAAATCTTCGTGCGCTTCAATGTAATATAATTGCGTGGCAGCAGCAAGTGACAGGCACTTGACAGCCTGTGTCAAAGTAATGATTTCCCTCTGATAATTTGACACTTTTTCTTTTAATATTTGCAGCGCATGTATGTTTGTAAATATGTAAATATACTTGTTTACTGTTGTCACTTTTTGTTGTTGTATGGTATGATACCATAACTGCTTTTCGTTTAAAGGTGCCTTTACGGTTTCCTTGAAATTGGGGAAAGTCAATGCCGCATAAATGACTAATTACATTCTGATGATTTATGCTAGGAAACGTTTTCGTCGAGTGGAGATATAAAGAATGATATTATTTGTTTGTGTTGGAAACTAATTAAAGGCAGTCAGCCGCATCCATGCAGCTCCTGAATGTTTATAGTGAGTTGGCACAGTTTGGTTGTAATCTGCAAGTCGGCAGTTGCAAAGCGTAGCGTGCCTTTGGCTGTCAACATTAGCTTAACAGCTGTGCGTGGGAAGTGAATGTGTATTGTTATTGTAGCATATTTTCGCAGGTGATGGCATATTTAATGTGGAAATGCGTAAAAATTAAATGGTTTAAATGGATAAGAGTAAAAGGTCGTGATAGGGTGAGTTGTGAATACTCTTTTGATTGAAGGATGCTCTGGTAAAACAAAATCAACCTTTTTACTATGATCGTCTAGCCTACATTACCTATAACGTTCTCTAGCTCGTATCTGTAAGATTCGACATCAGTTATATGCAATAAAAGTGAAGTTTTTTACTTTATATATTACACAAACTCGATTGGTTGCCTATTTTATTTTGTTAAGGCGTTTTGCTGCGTTGCGGACCAATGCAAACACGCTTTACCCCTGATGGGAGCTAACACGCTTAGCGTATCGTACCATCATGAGTAAAGTTTTTCTTAAGCTAAAGCACCTCATTGGGCAAAAATTTTACCGAGACAGAAAGATTGGACATTTGAGTGTTATTTCGTGTAGATGATCTGATATATGAACGGAAATTAAATAGTGAGTATTTGGAAATTTCGCTTTATAGAATTCTGTATGATTTTTGAAATATGACTACATACATTTTATTTAGAAAAACTTAGGTTACTTAGAAAACAATTTGGTTAATAATACCTTTTGCAGACTTTGCTTGCACGAAACAGTTCAATTAAAGAAAATCATATTAAGGGAAATCACAGGAGCTTTGTGAATTTATATCTGCTGAGCACTGAGCCAATTTAGTTATTGATGAGGCTTATTAAAGCGACTTATACCAGGCGAAAGCAATATGGCGCCCAACGTGGGGCTTCACTTAAGTTGTTTTGTCTAACGTCGGCATACAGCCCATATTATAAACTTATAAATACGAGTGCAATTACCCCGCTTAATTTTATTTTCATAAGTCGATAATATGCACTAAGCATTAAAATTTTTTTGTTTATGTAAAATGTCGTTTAATTTCACACAAAATAAACAAATCAAGTTTCAATCTACCACAGCAATCGTTCAATAAACAGCATTTGCAGTCAATGTCTACTGAAGCACGAACTCATATTTATCAAATGCAATCCATGTACAGCAGCGAACAGAAAAATAGCAGCGGCAATTTTCAACAAATTTCTTCAGCTAGACTGTTCTTCTTCTATTATAGCCATTTCAAGCAAAAACTTCTTTGAGTTTCGTAACTGAAACTATGCACGCCAGTCACAAAAACGTTTTCGAAAAAATTTGAAAATTCGATAGAATTTTACAAAAATTTCGAACATTTTATATGTGTATACATATATTTTTTTAGTATGCAGTTTTGTTGGATCATAATAATGGATTTTGGTTTGACAAAGTGCAGATTATGGGTCATCCTTAATTTGCATTGATTTTTTACCATTTTTCTTTCGAAGAGCGTTTAAAATTTTTCTCTATACAAAGTACCTATTCATTTTTTTTTTTTTATTTGAAGAAAATCTGCAACATTCTTCCGAAATAAGTTGTCAAAAATTTATGTTTGAGAGCTAAAACTTGTTCTTGTTAAACTTAAATGATTGGGCTACAAATATGCATATTCAAACAAATCAAGGAACTCCAAATAAAACGGTAAACATTTTCGTAATATTATCTCGAATCCTCTAATTTTTTCTAAAACGTTTTTGAATATGATTTGCGTAGTTTTAGTTGAAAAATTTATACAACTTTTTTGTTAAAATATTGAATAAAACAAAATAAAAGGATTTAATTGACGAAATTTGAACAAACTTGCCACTGGTACTTTTCTGCACACTGCTGTATATATAATGCACATAACATACAGATATTATTAATTGTAGCCATATAGCTTTGAATTTTGTTTGAATGTTTGTTATTAATTGTATACAATATGCGACATAATTTATTATTCACAATTAAGCTTTGAACTAATCGTCATGTTGTTAATACAACTTAAAACCACGAATGGCATGGTTCAGCGCATTAACATGAATTGATCGTGTTAGCAAAACAAAAAAAAAAAAACAAACGGCGGTGACAAACAACACCCCCGCTTGACGAATGAGTATAGAAAATGATACGTATAAGTATGTATATTAGGGTGGTCCTTATTTGTATGGAGAAAATTTTGTCATCAGATTTCCAAAGTCTAAATCGATAGTAATATAGCCGGGGATATCACACAAATAATTTCATCCCGATTGGAGATGGTTTAGGCGTGTCGCAGGGAGGTTAAAGTTGAAATTGCTCTATGGAGACTCAAAAAATAAAAGTGATTTTTCTTTTTATCTAATACTCGAAATCGGTAGCCCTATTGTAGAAAATATCAGGTGCAAATTCTGGTCCCGATTGGAAACGCCTAAGGGGTGTCGCAGGGGGTTGAAGTTCCGACTACCCTATGGAGACTCGAAAAATAAAAGTGATTTTTCTTTTTATCTAATACCCGAAATAGATATGGCTATGGTCGGAGATATCACATACAAAATTTGGTTATGATTGGAAAAGCCTAAGGCATGTCGTAGGGGGGTAAAACTTCAGACTACCCTATGGAGGGTATTTGCCAATGATCTAGATCAGTTTATAAGTAAAAGCTGCTTAGATTTTTTCGATAGGTTTTGCATAAATAAAGAGTTCTTCATTCAGACCCAAATTGTTGGGCAACTAACGAAAATTATATTAAAGCTGTTGATAGATTAAAACATTTGAAAGTCGTAAACGATACGGCAGAGAGAGGAATTAAACGTGTAGAAGAGTACAACAAAATCTTATCCAAAAACGAAGAGGAAAAACAATATTGCAGGTAGTCAAATACTATAAATAAAAATACCCAAACGCTACAAATCAATCTTTATCACAACCATTGGTTATTTAGAAATTTATTGTTTAATTATGATGTAAAATGAACGAACATGAATCTATTATTATTTTATCTATAACTTGGAAACTCAATAAAAACAAATTATTCACATTTTTTGAGCCTCCATCGGTTAATCCGGACTTTCACCCCCCTGCAACACGCCTTAGGCTTTTTCAATCGTAACCAAATTTTGTATGTGATATCTCCGACCATAGTCATATCTATTTCGGGTATGAGATAAAAAGAAAAATCACTTTTATTTTTTGAGTCTCCATAGAGCAATTTCAACTTTGACCCCCCTGCGACATGCCTAAACCATCTCCAAAAGGGATACAAATTTTTGTGCGATATCGTTGATCGTGGTGCAACCAATCTAGGGGGTGAGATTGGAAAAAATACTACATTCGATTATAAGGCCACCCTAATGTATATATGCAGTGTTGTGTAAGAAAAAGCAACACATCACTTTGAAGACGAATCTTTCTGAAACAAAATTCAATAAACCTTCTTCTGTTGTATGTTAGGATCATCTGAAATGTTCACGGAATTCATCTTTCATTCATATTTAAGTGCAGTTGAACTTGAGAACTAAATAAGCAACGAGTTTAGTTTCATATTGATAAATTTAAAAACGAAAATTCAACAAACTTGTCAAGTCATATGCAGCCTACATTGCTATTGTATCACACAACATTGTACGTAACCGTAAGTTATGCAAATGAACTTTCGGGTTAAACATTTACATTTACCAACATTTTAACTGCTAGACCTTAGTATGATATGAATTTATTTTCAAGTTTTCCAATTATTTATTTATTTTATATCAGATATATGTATAATAACATTTGCATATAAAAGCTAAGCATGTACATATGTATGAGCAAGTGCACCGAGAGAAATGAAGCTAGTCAAATCAACAAGTCAGGTTTATTGTTCTTGAATTAACAGTTATTCAGTCAAATTGATCGCATCATGGTTAAGTCAACGGAATGTTTTGTCAGAAGAAAAAATGTTGGCTTCAAGTTAACAAAATTCTGTAAAAATGAATGATTTTCAATCAATCTAACTGATTTCTCTGTTAAAATAACTGATTTCATTGGTCATTTCAACAGCAAACAACCGTCAATATTATACAAATGCATCAGCTAATTAGGCAGTCGCAGCGGTGTAGCGACAGTGTGCTCCGCCTACCAAAACGAGGGTACTGGGTTCAACTCCCGTGCAAAGTAACATCAAAAATTTAGAAAAAGGCTTTTAAGAAAAAAATTTTCTAATCGGGGTCGCCCCTCGGAAGTGATTTGGCAAACACACAATGAAGAGCTTCGAAATGAAAACTCATCTACCTTGCACATGCCGTTCGGAGTTGGTATAAAACATGTAGGTCTCGACCACCCAAGTTATAGGAAAAATTAAAAGGAGCACGACGCAAATTGGAAGAGAATCTCGGCCTAAAATCTCTTTGGAGGTTATCGCGCCTTACATTTATTTATTTATTTATTTTTATCAGCTAATTTTAAAGAGAAACTTAAGCTCACAGCGCTCACTACTTTGACTATCGTGCCACCGAAATCTTTGTAATCTCAACAGCCACTGCTACATTTGAGCAGTTTTCATTGGTATTTAGGGTGACATTAATAACTGTTAGTTATTACAACAGAGATAGGTGTCCACCGAGGTGTGATGGAAGCGTGTCATGCCAGCACGCCGTATATCCTAGTATCAAGGTCTGGAAAAAGCAACAACAAAATCCTTAGAAAACAGTTTTTTAATTTGTATTTATTTCTTTCAAACAGAGCTTAAAATGTACTTTTTTTTGTTGATTTGACTATTAAAAAGATTAATTCAGAATCAAAAACTTGTGCAAAGTTGATTCAACAGCTATTCACGTTGGATAAAAATTGACAAAATTATCGGTTGAATTGACTCGTAATTCGGTTGATTTTACCAGTGATTTTCTTTCAGTGTGTACACCTTTTGGTACATGACGCACTAATGTAACACTTAATATGTAAATGTCTTCACATATTGACTACCACATTTCTGAACAATCAAGTAAATCTATAAAAAAAAAAAATTATAAAAGTAAAAATTAAGTGGAACAACAAATATATCGTGTTAATAATGTGCCTTCTATGTAAATTTTATAGACTAAATTGATTGCTTAAATTCTCATATATATATTTATTAAGGTCACTGCGACTATAATTTAAATCGTGTTTTAGTTTTAATGAACCACTAATTTTATTAACATCAAGTGGTATAATAAACATGTGTAATAAAAAAAAATCGGCAAATGCTGATCGCAGCTAATTAACGCGCTTGAGCCAATTCAATCACCGATCAGTTAAATGCATTTGCCTACATTTTATGCTACTTTTTATTGATGGTATTGATGAGGTTAAGGAATGTCGACATCTATCACTATTTGAATTGTGCGTATTTCACACAAATATAATTGATACGAGCCGAACCAGTGCGCATCTTGCGCAACAAATATAAAAGTCTCATATCAAATATCAACAGAAATCAGCTGTTCCATCAATCAATCAACTATCAATAAAAACAATCGCGCTTGCACCGCCATCTGGCGAATGTTAGCAACTGCCGGTAATGCAGTGTTATTTCTAATCAAATATTCACAATAGTGCCATAGTACAGATAGATTTCTTTGTGTGCTCACAATCGTTTATTTTTAACAAATTATTTTAATAAAATATAGCTAAACAAAAGCACTACGACTAATAATGCCCAAAGCTCGCTAATAGCACGAATGCCCATCTTTGCAACCGAAACTTTAATTATAGATTTGGATTCCAAATAAGAGCGAAAAAGGGACCTGCACATAAAAACAGCAATTAGAAATAATATATAAGATTATCGCAATAAATGCTTTCAATTCATCTGACCATTGAATAACATAACATTAGAATATATTGGTTTGGCAAATCACAACAAAATTAGTTCTCGAAATTCCAAAGCACAACCTGTGACAAAAAAAACTACTAGCCTCCTGTTTATGAGCCGTTATTTTTGACAAGGTCACTGGTACAGTGGACTTATGTCACTATCAATAATAAAATTTAATAACTATTTTTTGAGTCTTAACAAACATGCATCCATACGTCTTGCCTTGTAGCTCGTTACTCAACAGCTAGACCAAATCCAATACGATGAGAGTTTTCTGTTACCTACACTTTTATTATTGACATCACTATGCTGTCAGTAAATAATCACAACAACAAAAACGGCAAGCAGCCACAATTATGTACAAAGCAACGAAGAACATTCAACACACATAACCAGCAGCTTAAAGAAATTATCTCACATACACATATGTATGTAGTCATCAGCTAAGAGACGAAGTTCTTACTCACACATACACACGCATCTAGCTAAATAACCAAGTATGTGATAGAACTGTTCCATCTTCGTGAAAGGTCAGCAGAGAGTATAAAAGCAGCGCAAGCTGAGGAATGACCAATTAGTTTGATTTAAACAAGCTTTTTTGAAGTACGTGATATTGAAATATAATTGTAATACTCCCGAAATAGTGTAAATAAAGATCATTTTGCAATACTGAATATTGGAGTTATTTATTCGACAGTTCAGCGATTTGAAAGTTAGCAAAAGTTGCATAATTATCATGTATTTCCCAAAATCTGTTACGTATGTACACTAATGGATTACGTACTAAACAAGACAGGATAGTAATACGAGTTGTTGAATGAACCAGTCATTTTTAAAGTCACATTGCAGTGTAAAAGGAGCTTTTGAAACTATTTGTAGAGATATGCCGCAGGAACATTTCTGGTAGGATAAAACACTGTACTTGCCTAAGGTGAGCTCTTATTGGGACAAATTTATTGAAAATAGCAGCAAAATCTATATAACCTCCCAAATGTATAATAAAGCCCTTTAACCGCTGAAATTTCGTCAAATTATATTATTGATTGAGTAACATTAAATGATATGAGGCACAGTGATTGAAAATGCTATATTACTCTGAAATTATGCTATGCTACTGCTCCGACTCAACATGAACAGAGCATAGAGCAGAGCCGAAGCATGAAAAAACTTTTTCTTATGCTCTGCTATGAGCTACGTCACGTTTTAGAGCGGAGCAAAAAAATGCATGGCTATTTGCTCTGTTGGGCATTGTTATGTAGAACTTTTTTTTAGTGCTCTGCTCTATGCTCTTGTAGCAGAGCATATTTTCCGCTGCTACTACTACTCTGGAATAAAAAGTCTAAACGAAAGAAAAAACTTGGTATCAAAACTGGCTCAGTGGATATTTTCCTTGCCAAAACATTTTATTTTTAACTGCATGCTTTAAAACAAATACAATTAACTAAACTAAACAAATTTTATTGATTCTTAAAGAATGCTCATTTTCATTGTACCAGACCCATTTGAAACCTACTTAGTAGCGAGATCAATAAAAATTTTAATTATTTGAAAATTAAAACTTTTCTGCGTTTTTATTAGAATTTTTGTGTACAAAAAATAGTATTGTTTCTATTTAGGCACATTGAATACGAAACAAGACAATGGAAAGAAAAAAATTAAAATAAGAATATAGATTTTATGGCTTGCTCGTTAGTGACATACATAACAAGTTTGTTAACCTTATTCATAGAAAATACTGTCTACATCAAAAGAAAGAAGGGGTAAAAACTAATAGCGTTTTCTTTTCTGGAAAAAGTGTTAAGCTTTTTGTATGCCGCGTAAGGTTTGTAAATATATTTTGTTCTATTCTAAAAAGCGGGTAACGCCTTTACGGGATATTTCGTTCTTTTGTTACACTTTTACCCTGCAGAAAATGGCGGTGTGACAGTGCAACTCTGCTAAACCAGCTGATCGTACGCCATTTTCCACAGACAGCACGTACGTAGAGTAAGGTGAGACACATAACCACTGACTTAAATATTTTTATTAAACAATAACTAAAATTGTACATTTCTTTCAATTTTTCACAATCGCGGTCTATAAATGCCAAAAAACTAAACCTATGTGACGTGGCCGACGTATGTCAAAAGTAGAAAATTGGCAAAGTATGACGGAAACAACGACAGACACGTTCCCTTACTAGCGTTTGCCAACTCTGCTGCCTCTTTGCCCGCATAGTTAGTGACGCAATGTATCTGTTTAGGCCATTAGCGACACCTTTGTTAAAAAAAAAAAAATACGGTTAAAAACTTTTTCTAAAATCAGCTTATATAAGAATCTGTCATTTTTACATAATATTGTTAATTTTAGGCGAACAGTTTTTCTTCTGTTGAAATAACTAAACAAATTTGTTTTCTTTACAAAAAAACTCAGTTGAATTAACTTAAATGCGATCAATTTTACTCAATGTCTGTTAATTCAAGAAGATCAAACTTATTTTGTTTATTGTACTAACTTCATTTCTTTCGGTGTATACAAAAGAAAGAGTTAAAGAGCTCGAAAAATCATTCAAACAGCAAAGAATTTTGCAAGAACAACAACAACAGCAATATATACGCCATCAACCAATCAACTTTGCGAACAAACAATTCAAACCTTCTTCACCCGCATATTGACTTAAAACCAAACGAAATATGCCAAAACATGCAAAATTGACATTAATTTTAAATTTTGCGAGCGTTTTCATTTTGTGTGCTGTGCGCTGTCTAATATTTTTTTTCATTTTTTTCTTTTTTTTTTTCAATTTCGATTGTGGGTGCTTGATAATTGTTGTTGTTATGAGTATCTTCTTTTGACCCTCGAAATTTAGGCAGCTTGTTGTGACGGTTGTTTGGGCATTTGTTTTTAAGCCAGTAAATTGTGAATGCCGTGAAATCTCCCTTGGGCGGATACTCACCGTCAGTCATCTATTGTCCTCCCAAGAGAGTAGTCCGCTCACGGGAGTGGAAAGCTATTTTACAAGTTATTATTTTTTTAATAAATTTATTCTAATTAAAAAATATGTAAGTATTTGCTTCGTTTAAGATATTCCCCAGTAGAGAGCGAAGAGCATACTGTGCCGATCCGATAATAATCAGATCGGTAAACCCCGTTATCAATATACACCAGCCAACCCTTGCAGAAGAAGAAAGAAGACTACCAAGGGATACACGAGTCACTCTGGCCCAACTGCGTTCTGGTTACCGTTTAAACTTTAATTTGTCAAAAATCAACCGCGACACACGTAATGTAAGCTCTGTATACGATGTGTTCCCACACGACACCAACTATATTTTTAAATGTAATGTGGAACCTACGACTCTAGAAGCAACATCCCCATGGTACAAGCTTGTTAAAACCTGGTGGTTTCTACAAAAGCTAGAGTTCAACTAGGATAGGTGAGATAAGGTTAAGAGGGCGTGCGTCGGGATACATTTATTTTCCATTGTGAGTACCCCTAGTAAGTGCTGGGTGGCGGCACATTTGTCCAACCAGATTAGTGGTCCTCAAAGAACCATTCGTTTTTTCTGACGCACCAAAGTAGGAATGAAGGATCCACTTTTGCAACCTCTGTTAGACTGTCGATAAACCGTGCGTCCAAAAGTTTGAGTCATCTTGTTTGCAGTCCTGGACAACGGCAGAGAATGTGATGAATCGATTCCTCTGCCTGACAACTTCTACAGACTGAGTTTGTTGGTATGCACAATTGTCGGATGATTGTAGCAATAGCGGAATGGCCTGTAAAGACACTGGTAAGTATTATCACTGCTGATTTGTTTAGCTTGAAGAAGGAAGGTAATTGCTATCCTATTCAAACATGGCTATACGGATCTTGAGGCCTCGGCATTATCCAGGTTGGTCCATAGCAAGTAAGAGTGTTGCCATAACCTCATGTTCCTCCATTTTCCTCAGGAGATAACACGGAGCTGCCCGCCTTGCTTATGTCTCCACCAAAGGCAGGCATTTAGGTACCTTATAGACGCCAGCGAGGATCTACACCTACGCATGATATTCAATGAGTTCAACTAACTCATAGATCATTTTACAGACAGTGCAAACATTTTTATACTCAGTTGAGCAGAGCTCACAGAGTATATTAACTTTGATTGCATAACGGTTGGTTGTACAGGTATAAAGGAATCGAGATATGTAGATATAGACTTCCATATATCAAAATCATCAGTATCGAAAAAAAATTCGATTTAGCCATGTCCGTCCGTCCGTCTGTCCGTCCGTCCGTCCGTCTGCCCGTTAACACGATAACTTGAGTAAATTTTGAGGTATCTTGATGAAATTTGTTACGTAGGTTCCTGGGCACTCATCTCAGATCGCTATTTAAAATGAACGATATCGGACAATAACCACGCCCACTTTTTCTATATCGAAAATTTCGAAAAATCGAAAAAGTGCGATAATTCATTACCAAATACGCATTAAGTGATGAAACTTGGTAGGTGAGTTGAGCTTATGACGCAGAATAGAAAACTAGTAAAATTTTGGACAATGGGCGTGGCACCGCCCACTTTTAAATGAAGGTAATTTAGAAGTTTTACAAGCTGTAATTTGGCCGTCGTTGAAGATATCATGATGAAATTTGGCAGGAACGTTACTCTTATTACTTTATGTCTGCTCAATAAAAAGTAGCAAAATCGGAGAAGGACCACGCCCACTTTTTAAAAAAAAAATTTTTTAAATTAAAATTTTAAAAGAAAAGTTAATATCTTTACAGCATATAAGTAAATTATGCCAACATTCAACTCCAGTAATGATATGGTGCAACAAAATACAAAAATAAAAGAAAATTTCAAAATGGGCGTGGCTCCGCCCTTTTTCATTTAATTTGTCTAGGATGCTTGTAATGCCATAAGTCGAACAAAAATTAACCAATCCTTGTGAAATTTGGTAGAGGCTTAGCTTCTAGGACGGTAACTGTTTTCTGTGAAAAAGGGCGAAAGCGGTTGAAGCCACGCCCAGTTTTTATACACAGTCGACCGTCTGTCCTTCCGCTCGGCGGCTAACACGATAACTTGAGCAAAAATCGATATATCTTTACTAAACTCAGTTCACGTACTTATCTGAACTCACTTTGTATTGGTATAAAAAATTGCCGAAATCCGACTATGACCACGTCCACTTTTTCGATATCGAAAATTACGAAAAATGAAAAAAATGCCATAATTATATACCAAATACGAAAAAATGGATGAAACATGGTAATTGTATTGGTCTATTGACGCAAAATATAACTTTAGAAAAAAACTTGGAAAAATGGGTGTGACACCTACCATATTTAGTAGAAGAAAATGAAAAAAGTTTTGCAGGGCGAAATCAAAAGCCCTTGGAATCTTGGAAGGAATACTGTACGTGGTATTACATATATAAATAAACTAGCGGTACCCGACAGATGATGTTCTGGATCACCCTGGTCCACATTTTGGTAGATATCTCGAAAACGCCTTCACATATACAACTAAGGGCCACTCCCTTTTAAAACCCTCATTAATACCTTTAATTTGATACCCATATCGTACAAACACATTCTAGAGTCACCCCTGGTCCACCTTTATGTCGATATCTCGAAAAGGCGTCCACCTATAGAACTAAGGCCCACACCTTTTTAAAATACTCATTAACACATTTCATTTGATACCCATATCGTACAAAAAAATTCTAGAGTCACCCCTGGTCCACCTTTATGTCGATATCTCGAAAAGGCATCCACCTATAGAACTAAGGCCCACGCCCTTTTAAAATACTCATTAACACCTTTCATTTGATACCCATATCGTACAAACAAATTGTAGGGTCACCCCTGGTCCACCTTTATGGCGATATCTCGAAAAGGCGTCCACCTATAGAACTAAGGCCCACTCCCTTTTAAAATACTCATTAACACCTTTCATTTGATACTCATATCGTACAAACAAATTCTAGAGTCACCCCTGGCCCACCTTTATGGCGATATCTCGAAAAGGCATCCACCTATAGAACTAAGGCCCACGCTCTTTTAAAATACTCATTAACACCTTTCATATGATACGCATGTCATACAAACACATTCCAGGGTTACCCTAGGTTCCTTTTACAACGTGGTGATTTCCCTTACTTTGTCTCCACAGCTCTCAACTGAGTATATAATGTTCGGTTACACCCGAACTTAGCCTTCCTTACTTTTTTTTTATAAATTTATGTATTTGTTTAAGGCACCGAAACAAAGACTTTCCGTCTAAATAAATTTTCAAAAATTAAAAACAATGAAACATTTTAATAAATAAATTAATTTGTGAACGACGGGAAGTCAATAAACGCGTTTAAACGCTATTAGGGTAAGACACAAATGTCAACACACAAAAAAAATTTATGCCACATGCCAACTTAGTTGTGTAACACACTGTCCACACTGAGCGTTGTTGGTTATTAGTAACTACAACAAAAGCACACGTATTTGTGTGGCCAATTGCATAGGCATGCATATGTATGTATGTAGCTAGTAGTGAGTGTTATTGTGACAAAGTCACTAAAAATGTTCGTATGTTGCAGCGTTGGTGTTGCATGGCATGTTGTATGCCACAAAAGGTCGCACAAAGTTGATGCATAAATATTATAGTGCAAATACTGCAAAAGTATGTTTTTCTTTTAAAGTGATACAGCCAACTAAGCAAGCCATCAAAGCGCATAAAATATCGCTGAGCACAGATAGAGAGGTCAAGGAGCGTTGCAACTGCAGCAACAAAGCAGACAGGCAGACAAAGGTATGTTGCAGTGTTGCGACCACCCTCAGCGTTGTGGACACAAAAAAAAAACATACTTGCAAACAAATAGGAGACATTTGTATTGTTGAGGTGACTATTGTTGTCGGTGGCGGCATTATGTTGGTTGTCATTATTTTTTTCTTACTTTCTTGTTAGAGCAAATTTGTCACAGAAAGAGCAGCGCATTAAAATATGACATCAAATGTGCAAGACAATAACAATGCATATGATTTTTTAAATGTAGTTACGCTGATTAACGCTTCTGCTGCTAGCTTGGTAGGGCTAGTATAATACTAAATATGATATGAAGAGCTAGAAATGCAAAAACTTACCGGATTCGCATAAAATGACGGCGGATCGGCGCCTATACCCGATAGATACGCAGACATGCCTTCTGGATACACACTCATTGGCACACCACCTGGTCCTGCCACAAGTCCGCCAGCGGCTGCCAAACGTTGATAACTGAGTATATCATATTGACACGAGCAAAGCGTTTGCCCACTAACGGGATCTGTGTAAATTGTGCGTCCAGTATCACAGCAACGATTTGAGCCTGGCGTACCCGGTGGTGGTGGTACACCACCTGCGCCAGGTCCGCCTGGTGGTCCACCCACCAAACTTGGTGGTAAACCAGGTGGTCCACTACCTGGCGGTCCTATCACTGATACCGTTACACCACTACCTGGACCACTTGCGCTTAAACTAGCACCACCCGGTATACTGCTGCTGCCATAAGGTGTGGCAGCTGCTGAACATGGCGATATAGAACGCGCACCCGGCGGTACTGATGACGTAACAGCCATTGGTATTTTGTTGTTGTGTTGTTGTTGTTTAGCGGCTGCAGCTGCTGCAGCAGCGGCGGCGGCAGCGGCTGAGGTGATAGTTAGCGACGTAGCTGCTGTAGATGTGGTGAGGCCACTTTTTGAAGGCGCAACGCTATTGTGAGCGTGTATATTGTTGTTGTTGTTGTTGTGGTTAGTCGCGCTAGTCTTCTGGATTGATACAGCGCTTGCTGCAGCTGCAGCAGCGGCAGCGGCGGCGGCAGCTGCTGCGACAGCGGACGCAACCGATGCGGTAAGTGTAGGTTGCGGCGCGTTAGCAGCGGCGACACTGTGTGCGGTGTTGGTACTGAGGTTAGTGGGATGTTGTTGGATCGGTGCGATGGGTTGGGCGGTGGCGGTTTTGGGCGATGCAGTCGGTCGAGTTGAAACGGCGTTCTGCAAAGAAAAAGCAAAAAAAAAAATTAATTAAATGAGTAAAGCCTAATTAAAGTAATAAAGTAAGGACCTTATCAAAGAAGGAATGGCGGGGGGTTTGTTTGCTACGATTAGCAGCAGTTAGGTCTAGGTTTGCTAAATAGAAGTATTTTTACTTGTGTAAATACAAATAAAAAATTTAATTAAAAATGCATGTACTGTTATCTGTGGTGAACGTGGCACGGTACGTTTGCTGATAAGCAATACCGATTGCTAAACCAGCGCCAACAATATTGTTTTTATTTAGATTTTTTTTTCATTGATTTTCTTCTGTTGCCTTGTTGCAGTTATTTGTTAAGTTGTCACTATTGAGCCAACAAATCAGCGCTTTAAACAAACAAATGCGCATTGGATACTCAAGAGCGTAGACGTTCAAAAGCATTGCCGCTTGCCGACAAATCATGTAATAGATTGACAATACTGATTTAAATTACAAGTATACAACAACATCAACTGCAATGACAACAACTGTATGTATACATAAAGAAGAAAAAATTCAACATTATCTATCCAAGTTGAAGTGTAGCGAGTCAACCGCATGTACGAACTGGCTACTACTTAGTTTAGGCTGGGTGACTTTAGAAATAAAAAATAAATACAAGGTACGGTAACCTCCGAGGAGATTTGAGGCCGAGCTTCTCTTGCAATGTGCGTCGTGCTCATATCAATTATTCCTACAAATTGGCGGGACGGACCCTACATATTTTATGCCGACTCCGAACAGCATCTGCAATGCAGATAAGTTTTCACTGAGAGGCTTTTCATGGTAGAAAAGAGCTCGGGGTGTTTGCTAAATCACTGCCGAGCGGCGACCCCGCTTAGGAAAATTTTGTGAGTTTTTACATGTTGTAATTTTTAGTACTTGGAGGATATAGAAGGAAAATTAAGGCGAAGTCTAGGGCGGTTAACTGCTGGACATTGAATTATCTCGAAAAAGCCTTCAAACTACCACGGAAACAATCCCAACAAGAGCCAGCGAAAGCCCCCGATATAAAATACAAAACCATCGGAAAATTACCACAAACAAAATATCAAACAGTCCCGAACCTGTCCTTTTATAATCCCGAAACAGAAATAATCCTGAAAACTTTTCTGAAATAGTCTCGAAATGATTGCGAAACTACACTAAAATGGTCCCGAATGCTCCTTGTTTTGAATGCTGTTGTAACCGTAAAAGCTTTCGCCAATGATTTAGCGAAGTGCTGCGTATGAGGGCAGTCCCTTTCCAAATCTGATTCCGGTATGCTCCGGTATTAATACCTTGTGGTACTATCCCGACTGCCTCGGCAACGATTTTTTTTTACCACATGAAACTTCTGTATGGACTTGAGTCGCCTGTTATGACATGCATGCCTACCGCGGGAATATTCTAAGCCCCTTGACTCACAGGTCGCTAATGCGAGATAAGTAGTATTGTGCACTTTTAAACTTTGGTAGTTTTTGTGTCTCATTTCCAAAAGTGCTTAGACCAGGATCCCTATTTTAATTTAATTTGGGTTAATAAAAGGAACGAAAAGTTATACTGAAGATAGCAAAATGTCGAAATCGGCGTGTCTCCAAATCAAGTTTGAATAATATAGTCCGTTGCCTGAGCTTCGCAGGACAGCTTAGGGGCCCAGAAGAGCCAGAGAATTGGCATAAGAGTGCAGAAATGGCGAAACGTGCTGCGCACGTGCATACCGATAGTTCCAAATTAAGGTAGGGGTAGGGTCTGTTGTTTAGTATGTGGATCTAGAAATAAAATCTTTCAGGCTACCAGATGACTACAGTGCCTTTCAGGCGGAATCTGAAGCTATAAAGAAAACAGCAAAAATTCTGGGGAAGCGTGCTTAAGCTGCATGTTCGTCAATATAAATATTTATTGTCAGGCGACGGCTAAGGCAATAATCTCACACACAATACTTCATCAATAAGTGTCCTGGAATGCAATAACAAGCATTTGAGGGACTTCGTTCAGGCAGGACCACACATCTATACTGGGTTCCCGGCCATAAAGGAATAGAAAGTAATGAAAAGTGAGTTGGCAAAGGAGGGTTCTACACTTGATGAATCGGCGGTAGACGTGCCAACACGTTTAGGTGAAATCAAAATGAGACAGGAGTTTCATATGATGCATCAAGCAGAAAAGGCATAGACAAAAGCACGGGCTGCAAAGTTTCTAAGATCATGTGCAAATCCTACCACGTTAGACTCGCAAAATTGCTTATATCTCTAAAGAGCGAAGACTTAAGGTTCACTATGGGCATATTAACTGAACACTGTCTTCTTGCTTCACATGCTTGTATGTTAGGCCTCGTTTTTCAAGAAAAAAAAGAAGCTATTTAGCTATTCAGTAGTCCACATCTAGCGACAGTAGGCGGCGTGAAAGTCTTGATCAAACAGGCAAAAAAAGTGTCCCGCGACTGTCACTGAATGTCGCATGGCATCCTGTGCACGTGTAATGTGAAAACTAATCCCCCTATTTTTTCACTTTTTCACCAGTTTTTAGTTAACTTTCACAAGCTTTAAGAAAACATGCCAATACTTAATAAAAAATATTTTATTTACACTTTAAACCTTCATTTTTTTCTTTCGTAAATTTATAAGCTTTAAAAATTATAAAAGTAAATAAATTCAAATTAACTACAATTAAAGTTACATTAAATATTTTCACTGCATATTTATGGAACTAATCTGCATTTACTTCAATCACACACATATGTACATACGCATCTATTGACAGAAGAGAAAGAAGTATGTAAGTGCAATGAAAGTGTCGTTTCAGTAATAAAGCAGCAATAAATCACTGCCGCTGCCACAGTGGAGCAAAACCTGTTACTGTCTAGTCAACATTTGTACGGCTGCACAGTGTTTCGCTTAGAACGTGCTAGGTGGACAAAATTCATGTTATTATTTTCAAAAGATTTTTATCGTAAAAGGTCAACAACACCCCCAAAATCAGCATTCCGAGATTTATTTGCTTGTCGAATTCTTAATTAACGTGTTATAGAGGTCAGAAGTGAGATAATAATTTTATGTAAAAAAAAAAGTTGCAATTTATCGACACTTCCGTACGGGTTTTTAGTGACTTATTAGTAATATTGCAAAAGTTTTTGTGATGCATATTATTTCTGAGGGTAAATACTGTGTTTTAATATATTTTTCAAGTCTAGACCTTTTAGAATGATTCTTCAGTAATTTTTTTCAAAATAATAAAAATTTGAGTGTATTTTTTTGGTAAAAATAAGTTTAATAGACCAAAAAATACAAATATTCATCTCTATCCGGGCTAGTTTTTAAATATGTCGTAAGAGTAACTATATTCTTTGTGAAAATACATGCGTGGTTCAGCACACTTCAGTACAACATTTTCATTTTAATGTCTTTTTCAGAACACGTTTACTATATTTCAAAAGTCGAATTTTTTGAGGAGTGGTTAAAACACAAGAAAAACGAAAAAAAAGTCGCACATATATGACTATTTGTCTACAAAATATCACTTTGATGATATAACTGAGAGCAGCCAAAAAGAAATAAAGTTAAAGATATCCAACTTTTCGAATAAGATTGGTGACAAATGGTTGGCTTCGGGCAAATCGAAAGAGCTTTTCTTAATGAATAATAAAGCTTGGCTGGATGAAAATGACATACAATTCACTGTGAGTACTTTTGTGCCACAACCTTTGACATCAACTGCTGCTGTCACTCCTGCAGGAAGACCTCGAAAAGATTTCGAGAAATCGTCGTTTAAAACGAAGAAACGTCGCGTCGCGAATTTAGTAGAATCTCGGAGTGTCAGTGAATTAGTAACTGCTGCCGAAATTGCTGCGAGTTCGGTAGGGCTAAGAAAAAATCCCAAATATAATTAAAGATATTGGTGGGACTCCAAAAAATATTGTTAATTCCAAAGTTAGTGATTCAATTAATCCTAGGCAGTTAACTAGTGACGAAGCTTTAGCTTATTATATAGATTCTAAGTCAACAACGCACTCATAAAAACAAACTAGGAAATGGGAAATGAAGGCAGGACATAATGTGTTTCCGTCATATTATAGTTTGTAGAAGTCCAAACAGGCCTGTTATACTGCAGATGAGCACATTGCTGTAACGGAAACTCGCGCTGAAATAAATTTGCAAGCTTTACTAAATAAAATAGTGGAACGTCTAGTTCTAGCCCAGAATGGAGTTAGCAGTGTGCTTCCAACAAGTTCATCGTTCACACTTGTGACTAAATGGGGATGTGATGGAAGTTCTGGGCACAGCACATACAAACAAAAATTTGAGAACACCGAAAGCACGAAAGCACGGACGAGTTTCTTTTCGTATTTTCTTTAGTTCCCCTTCCCGAAAGCACGAAAGCACGGACGAGTTTCTTTTCGTATTTTCTTTAGTTCCCCTTAGGTTATATGATGGGTCCAAAATCATTTGGCAATATCCTCGGCCTTCACCAACTCTGTACTCTCGTCCAATAAAATTTATATTTGCTAAAGAAACGAACGACTTAACATTAGCGGAGACAAATACAGTGTTAGACGAAATCAGTGCTCTTCTTCCAACACTTATTAACTTTGGCGCTTCTCAAATCTCTGTGAAACACGAACTTTTGCTTACAATGACAGACGGAAAGGTGTGTAACGCATTAACCGAAACTCGATCATCTCAGAAGTGTTTCATCTGTGGCGCCATCCCCAAGACGATGAACGATGACCCCGCGAAATTTAATACCAACTAAGAAAATTTTGGATTTGGTTTATCTACACTTAATGCTTGGATTCGTTGCTTCGAATGCCTTTTACATATCAGCTATAAGTTAAATATTAAGAAATGTCAGGCTAGAAGCGACGAAGATAAAGCAAACATCAGTATTCATTCCGACGAAATCAAGCTGAAATTTAAAACAGAGATGGAACTCATTGTAGATAAACCAAAGCCAGGATTCGGCTCTTCAAATTACAGAAATACAGCCCGTCGCTCTTTTAAGAATGCTGAGATGAGTGGTCAGATAACAGGCTTGGATGTTGAGATAATCAAAAAATTTGATGTTATTTTGAGGACATTATCTTCTGGATTCGAGATAAACTTGGATGAACTCAATAAATTTTATCTTGAAACCAGAAGACATTATCTTATAGCGTTTTCTTTTCTGGCTATAGTGTTACGCTTTTTGTACGTCGCGCAAGGGTTGTTGTTCTATTCTAAAAAACGGGCAACGCCTTTACGGGTATTTCGTTCTTTGTGAATATTGTTGCCTGCTCGCAACGCAAAAGCTTTACCCTTTTACCCTGTATAAAATGGCGGTGTGGCAGTGCAACTCTGTGAAACACTCAATTCGCTCTTGAGTTCCACATATATTCCGTTAATATGAGTGCAGATCAACTACCAGATTGCGCATTCGAAATTGCTTCGTTCTGCGCAGCTACGTCACAGTTGACTGTTTGAGCGAATGAAAGAGAGAGAGAAAAAACCAAAAGCTAAAGGAAGATGACGTAAGAATTGCCCATAAAAAAGAGATGATCTAATGTTTACATGCTCAATGCGCAATCTTCTTGTGTGATTTGTGATGTGAGTGAATATGGTGAGATGATATGTTCTTTGCATGCACTATAAATGTTGACAATTTTCTGGGATAGGAGTAACAATATTAAGGCTTTACCATTTACTTAGGCAACAATTTATTTCATAAAAGAAAACGCTATTAGTCTCTATTCGTGGTGCAATATGCCAGCTACTGTACATAAAATACTGATTCACAGTACAGAGGTGACCAAAGGAATCACGGAACAAAGATTGCCGCAGATTTCGGGAATACAATACTCGCAAATGCTCTCGTGTTGCCACGAACAGAGACTTACTTAAAATATGTACAGAAGTACTAAATCTAATTGTCAGCCCTAGTACAGAAGAATCGAGATCAGAATCGTCATCATATTATAGCACAATACCACAAAATAGTGACGATAATACGGTAGACTATTCATCAGATGACTCTAATGATTATTAACTATTACGCTAAGTTAAGGTTTGAAATAAAATTTTCTGTTTTTCGTTTCCTATTCAAAAATAAAATAAACATGTAAGAACGTCTAAGTTTGGGTGAAACTGAATATTATATACCCAGCTGCAGATTAGTTAAGGTTTTGAAATAAAACGAAAACAATAAATAATAAAGTTGTTTTTTTTTAACTCTTGATCTTTGAAGTTTTTTACAAGTTTAAAGTTTTTTAAAAATTTTCGCTTTCGAAAGCCGATTTGAATAACTTTCCAATGGTATCAAGATCTTTGAAATCGGTTCGGCCATTCCGTAGTTATCACAGCACAAAAGTACATATTACGGTAATTTTTCAAAAAATGCGATATCTTGCCACGCCCACAATTTTCCAAAAATTCAATTTCTAAAAATGAGGTTGTATATGGATAGGTAAAATGGATCTCTATACAAAATTTTATCAAAATCTGAGGGGGTCAAGTTCAATCAGTTTTGATATGAATTTCATCATATACAGAAATTAGCATTAATATGTAAACAAACTAAAATGTTAGAAAAACAACAACAAACAAAGCATAGGGCAAACTAACTTACATAATTACAATAAATAACTCCAAAAAAACGGAAGACCTAAGAAAATATTTTTGTCCAGCTAGCTTGTTCAACAAGGAACACTGTGGGCTGATGTAAATACATATAGAAGTAGGTAAGTGCGATGGAAAGTCGCAAAATATATATAACTTAGTAAGTACACAAGCATGTGTAGTTTTGTGTGCATGAATATCAACGACAGTGCCACATTTTCAATTAAATTCTAGCCAAATTTTCTACGATTGCATTTAACTTTAATGACTTTGTGTGCGAAATTATTAAATAAATAAATAAATAAAATGAAATGGTATTGTAAGTCCTTAAAAGAAATAGATAGACCCACCAATAAGTATTCCGAAATGCTCAGAATGAAGAGCTGAGTTTATTTAGCCGTGTCCGTCTGTCCGCCTGTCTGTTTGAATGCAAACTATCCAATTGTTGAGATATCTTGGTAAAATTTGGTGAGCAAGTGTATTTAGGTGTCCGATTAGACATTTGTCGGAACCGGCCGGATCGGACCACTATAGCATACATCTCCCATACAACAGATTTTTCAGAAAAGAAGATTTTTGTCATATCCTTCTCAACTTATCAGATTGAACCTTCAAACATCACCATATGCTTTGGTATATGGCACATATTATTGTCTGAAAACTTCGAAGAAATCGGTCGTATATATGTATAGCATGTGTCCCCTACAACCGATTGTTTAGTTAAGAAACTTTTCGCAATTTGTACACCATTTTAACAGCTAGAAGCTTGAAACTTCACCAAATGCTTACGTATATAGCATATATTGTTGTCTGAAAATATCATAGAGATCGGTGGTATATATGTATACATATTACATACCCCATATAAACTGGCATTTTTGTCCCCTTTTTAACGGCTACGAGCTTCAAATTTCATCAAATAACTACGTTTACGTCATATATTGTTGAGATAAGTGATTCATGGTGATAGTTATTTCATGCAGACCACAAAAAACGTGAAACTTTGCATCCTCACATAAAGTACCTACCTATTTTTTGTTTATCTTAAAAATTGCTTATGTATGTACATATGTTCACTATATATGACCCGGTCTATGAAAAGGTGGCTTGTGACTCAAAAAAGAAATTGCGAGAAACAGCTGTTAAAAATAAACAATGCATTCCTTCAGTTTCTTAGTAGTTTTTCTTTTGCATTATGAACAGTCATGCCCAAGAGGCAAAACACAAACCAGTTTCTGACCCATCTTTTGGCTCCATTGCCATCGAAAAAAATGCTATCAAAAAAATCTGAGGATGCTTCACCGCCACAAAAGTGTCAACGAAGGAACCAAAGGCTTCATCGTCTTTCATTTGTGCTCTTCTTTCTCTACATTGTTAGTACACTTCTAAGCAAGTTAGGACTTTCTAGTTTTCACCACATTAAAAAGCGTCTCAAAAACTATCGAAACCAGAAAAAAATGGAAAATTTTTTTTGAGTCATAAGCCACCTTTTCATAGACCGGGTCACATATATGTATTTCATATCTTATACAGCCGCTTTTTTTGGATATTACGATCCCATACGATTATTGTTCAGCCCCATTCATGAAAAGCACAGCCGAAGACAGTCCCGTCCTTACCTGCTCTTTTTATTTTTTGTATTTATACCTTTTGGCATAGCAATTCAAATTGATTTTTAATTACAACTTTCATGCTGTACAACAGTTGCGGACATTGTTGTTGCCACAATCTGTAGATATGTATGCAACATGGTATTCGCTATTGACATGGCGAAAAACATGCGCTACTGTTTTGCTCACTTTTTTGTATGTATGTATGGTGTGATATTTCTAGCACACTATCTAGATAGAAATGTCTATAAATATGTCTGTTTGAATGTAGATGCTATATAGTTAGTTTAATTTTAAACTGTATATCTACAAACCATGCGATATACCACACAAATACATCGCTAAAGTGGGCGAAAACACCGTTCAGTTGTTCAAGTACAAATGTTGGCTGCTGCTGCCTGACATGTTCACTTAGATACCGCGCCTCGGCCGTTAACCCGCTTGCCAACCATTTTTTAGATAGCTGTACACGCCCTCACTACATGCGCAATCTAGCGCAGTGATTTTGATATTGCTGCTATCGTTGAATTGATTAAAATATGTTGCATTTATTAAAAAGGTTCAATGTAAAAAGCTGCATATACATATACACATACACATACACTGAAAAAAATGTAGAAGCGGTAAAAAGAAATATACGCGCTCCGGAGCACAAGAAATCAGCACACAAAACTGGCAACTGAGATGGAGTAGCTCTACAAAAGGGCGCTGGATACATCGAAGCATCCCAGACTTAAAGGCCGCGGCAAATGAAATTGTTCATATAGATGCGTTTAACACAAGCTTATGCATTCCAGTAACATCGCCACAATCAACCAAGATGTTGAGTTTGTAAATATGAAGGAACTTCAGACTTAGCAATTGATGTTTATTTCGCCTTGCCCATACACAAACAAAATTTCGTGAAGCACTATTATAAACATTTTCCCTATACAAGAAAAATACTTGCTAACATATTTTGTGTTCTATTTATTTGTTAAATTGCAGTTTTTAATTGCGAAAAATGTTAGAAAAGTTACCAACGAGTGGGAAAAATTATTTCACTTGCAGAGTGTGGCAGCATCATTAGCCAAAGCAAATGTCAAAATTTTCTTTTATCCTTTGCTTGCAACAAAAACTTGCAAATTGACTACTTTTTCATGTCAGATGGCGCCAGTGTCGCTCAATCTACCGTTCCCCACCAAATACGTGCAATTCACTCATAATGCTTCAGATCGAGTTAAACGCACTAACCCAGCTCCTAATCGTAATTGCATGTTTTAAGTAATACCTTCATTGGTTCATTGGACCACTGCGGAAGCGAAAAAATAGAGAATGTGTACTTTGTCTTTTTTGAATGTCCGAGATGTTATATGCTTTAAATGTAGACTGCGTAGCATATTTGGCGATGATGACACCCCCCGAGACAATCGTGCTCCAAAGTATCGAAACAGGAACGGAAGCATGCCATATCATCTCATACACAATTAGACGGTTAAGAAGCTTGGAAAGGCTGCGTCGCAGTAGTAGCGACTAGGCAACAAGTCAAAACGTTACGAAACGGATTGAAGACAAGGCATCTCCAAACGTCCAAATAACAATATGTATAGGCAAACGGCTATCACCTATATAGATTGTCCAGACTGACACACAGATTGGAGACTAGGTCGCTTTAGACGTCCAAATAATAACAATTGGGTAAACGATAATTACCACCATAGATATTCCTTGATTAAACACGGACTGGAGACAAGACCTCCTCAGCAGTCCAAACTGCACAGTGGCACGCTTTGAAATGGTACCGGAAGAACATGTCCCCTCCAACCTTGCAAAAGGCGCCTACTTTCTGACACCGGAGTGATATACACTTAGGCAGCAAATACAGTAAATAAATATAACTGGATTAATATATATATATGTATACGGAGCGAATTTTAAAGAACTGCAACGTGACCCCAACAGATGTAGAGCGTGGTGCTCAACCTACCTCCCAACGGAATGGTACTGGTAGGAGTTATAATTCGGGTGAAAGACCCAAAATGATTTGGAGGCTTTCAATGCTTCCTCCTTGTAAAAAAAAACATTCACTAAAATAATGTACATGTCCCATATAAAAAGATTTAAACAAAAATAGGAAATTCTTACTTATTAAATTTACATTTTCCTCAATTTAAAGAAAATTCGTTAGGAAATATTTTCCTGCTTTTCGTTAAGTGTTTTCTCTGAGTGTATGTTTGCCTAAGCGTGCATGTAATGTTCGGTTTTCTTATGTACCATCCACCATCTTTCTATCTATACATCTTAAATTCATTACGTACAATTTGTTGTTGATTTCCATTGCAGCTGTTTTCTTTGGCAATCTTTTTGGGGTTCGTTCAAATGAATTCTTTAGTTTTGTGACAAGTTTTTTTTTTAATTATGTTAATATAATTATATAAAAATTACCACCGAAGTACTAAAATGAAAATTGCTATAAAAAATTGATAAATAACTACATAGAAGCTTTAAAACATTTGTTTTGCTATATTCGCTATATATGTATGTATGTACATGCTTACACATACATGCATAAGAAAAAACTGCTATGAATTTTGTAGCTGAAACTATGCAAACGAATCTCGCAAACATTTTCGAAAAATTCGAAAATTCGAGAAAATTTTACGAAATTTTCGAACTTTTTATTTAGAGCTTCCAGAATCTTTTTTAGTATGCAGCTTTATAGCCCATTCAATTTTACTTTAACAAAGTACAAGTTATAGGTCTCTCAAAATTCGCATTGATTTGTGAAAATATTTTTCCCGAAAAGTATTTCAGAATTTCTGACGTATCAAAAATAAAGCTATATGCCCTTCGTATGAAAGAAAGCACCCGTCGGAAAAAATTTTTCATAAGTCAATACGAATTTTGAGATACCTCTAACATCTACTTTCTTATACTAAAATTGATTGTGCAACAAAACTGCATACCGAAAATAATGGAGAAAACTCTAAATAAACAAGTAAGGAAGGCCAAGTTCGGGTGTAACCGAACATTACATACTAAGCTGAGAGCTTTGGAGACAAATGTTGGGTTGAATTTGACATAATTTACTTATATACTGTAAAGCTATTAAATTTTTTGTTAAAATTTGACTTTTAAAATTTTTTCTTTTAAAGTGGGCGTATTCGTCATTCCATTTTGCTAATTTTTATTTAGAACACAAATAGTAATAGGAGTAACGTTTTTCCCAAATTTCATCATGATATCATCAACGACTGGCAAATTACCACTTGCAAAACTTTTAAATTACCTTTTTTTAAAAGTGGGAAGTGTCACGCCCATTGTCCAAAATTTTATTAATTTTCTATTCTGCGTCATAAGGTCAACCCACCTACCAAGTTTCATCGCTTTATCCGTCTTTGGCAAAGAATTATCGCATTTTTTCGGTTTTTCGAAATTTTCGATACCGAAAAAGTGGGCGTGGTTATAGTCCGATATCGTTCATTTTAAACAGCGATCTGAGATGAGTGCGCAGGAACTTATATGCCAAATTTCATTAAGATACCTAAAAACTTACTCAAGTTATCGTGTTCCCGGACATATGGACGGACATGGCTAAATGAATTTCTTTCTTCGCCCAGATATTTTTGATATATAGAAGTCTATATCTATCTCGATTAGTTTATGCCGTTACGGGGTACCGTTATGCGAACAAAATTAATATACTCTGTCAGCTCTGCTCAGCTGAATATAAAAATAAAGCTACATGCCCTTCGTATGAGATATCTCTAAATTCTACATTTTTATACTAAAATTGATCGTGCAAAAAAACTGCATACAGAAAATAATGAAGAAAACTCTAAATAAAAAATTTCAAAGTTTCTTAAAATTTTCTCGAATTTTCGAATTTTTTCGAAGACATTTTCGAAATTATTTTATATAATTGTTGCTACCTAATTTATAATTTTCTTTTTTAAATATCAAAAATAATAAAAGAAGAAATAAATTCATGATATTTTATAAATATGTTCACTGCTATTTTTATGTTCGCTGATGTATCTAATTGTAGGCATGTTCATTATAATTTTTATATCACTGCACAATCATCTGTTTTCTGCATTAATGTATTTCATCATAATTTATCTTAAATATTTTTTTATATATATTGCAGCATTTATGTATTTTAGTAGATAAAATATTTGTTATTTTCAATCGCTTTTTTGCTTTTTTTTTTCAAGAAAAATATAAATCATTTTGCGCTTAGCGACCCCTAATACAATTTTTTTCCAATAATACCGATTTTAACATCAAATCCAATAATCAAAACTTTTTATGAAATGGAGCAATAAATGCTTACGTTTTCTCACTTTTTTTGTCTCGGGTTGTCAGTGTCTCTCTTGTTAGTGTGAACACTTTTCGGAGTAATGTCGAAACAAATTTTGAAGTGAACGCTGTTACTCGTTGTATTGATTAATGACAGATGTGAGCCGCGAGCCGCAGTAGTGTGGTGATGGCGTGATCCCTCTGTCAAACCGAAGGTCTTGGGTTCAAGTTCGGGCCAAACCAATATCCAACCTTTTTTTGTATTATAATTCAAATTCTGAATTTGTTTTTTCAGCACTTTTTGTGTATGAAATGCACACTATCTTGGTTTTTATATAGAAAACCACAACAAATTGCGTTTTTAACACCAAAATTCTTTTGGGAGCATATACTTATTTTATTTAAAGTCATAATGAATACGCCCCTGTCTACAAGTATTTGATATAATTAAAAAAAAAAACCGTTCCAAACTAGTTTGTGTCCTACGAATGGCATGAGCACGGGGAGGAACATAAAATGGTTGACAGTAATGACAATGAGAATCAAAGCAAACTAATCACGAAATTCTAGTATGCCAAGAAAATATCTATGCAACTTTCGAACTCCAGAAGTACTATAAGCATAAGTAGTTGAAACGCGTTTATTGATTAAGGCAATATTGACGACCATGTAAAAGAAATTGCTAGATGATAACATAATATGGCAGCAGCTCTTCAATCAAATAAACAGTAGCGGCAGATTCAAAGCATTCATAATCAGTCTGATTGCCAGACGTGATTTGTGAAGTTATTTGTATTTAATTTTGATATTATTTATTTTTCATTTTTTATTTATTTTATTAGACTTTAGTTCTGTTTACTATTTTGTTATATGTACAAACAAAACGTTGTCATCATGGGCAGTGTTGCCAGAAAAAAAATTACTTTGAGGCTAGAATCTAGAAAAAAAAAGGGCTAGAAAGAGCTAAACTTCTTCAAGAAAATCCAAAACCCGTAGCATAAAGAGCTAAACGTATATGTATATTTTTCAATATAAGTTTTCACATTTATTTTAAATCAAACTTAAACAAATTTATAAAAAAAGGTGCAGTGAACTCAAAAAAAAAAAGTTACAAGAGAGTTACATAAATAATACTGTTTTTATAGTTCATTTTATATTTTTAAATAACAAAAATACGGTTTTTTAACTTTTGTTTTGCCATTTGGCGGTAAGGTATCGTTAAAAAGTAAGCAGTATTTTTCACACTGCTACGATGACGGCACGGCTATAAGTTCGCCAAAAATACGCCTTGCCAAAATGTTGGCCGATGAAAATTAATTTAAGGCCTTCCTCTCTATCACGAAACGAGCATTCGTTTCACCTCAGAGACGAATCGCTGTGTGTGCACTATGCACTATGTTAAAAAGAAATAAAACAAATGTGAGGCGCCATAACCTCCGAAGAGATCTAAGGCCGAGCTTCTCTTCCAATTTACGTCGTGCTCCTCTTGATTTTCCCTACAAATTGGCCGGTCGGGAACTACATGTTTTATGCCGACTCCGAACGTCATCTGCAAAGCAGATGAGTTTTCACTGAGAGCTCTTCATGGCATAAATACACCCGGAGCGCATGTCAAACACTTCCGAGGGGCGACCCCGCTTAGAAAAATTTTCTTCTAATTGAAAAACCTTATTTCCAAAATTTTGATGTTGCTTTGCCCGGGGAGTGAATCCAGGGCATACGGTGTTGTAGGCGGAGCACGCTACCATCACACCACGGCGGCCGCCATGCAAAATATCAATTGACAACTGCTTTCGCCTTCCTGTTTGAGATAAAGTAAGAAACGTAAAAGCCGAGAGAAAATGATACAGAATACCATTGCTAGACGAAATCGTTTGTAGGTGAATCGTTCGTTTGAGCTATCGTTCGCAATACAGAATAAAGCCCTAAATTTTTCCCAATTTTTTATTCAATTTTTAACGTTCTACGGGTGTACGAATCACCATTAAAATACACGTGGGCAATATTCAAGTTTATGTTGGGATGAGATATGTATGTATGAAAGGCTTTAGACTTCAAAATCTATGATTTCGTCTTCAGAAGATCAATTATTATTATTGCTACACTCATAAATATTTTTTGTGTTCATTAATTTTAAGAGATCATTGTTTATTTCATAGTCATGACATCATTTATTCAGCCGTCTAAGACCACTTCTTATTGTCAGAGAATTCAACGTAATAAATAACGTTTTCTTTTCTGGCAAAAGTGTTGCGCTTTTTGTACGCCGTGCAAGGGTTGTTAATATATTTTGTTCTGTTCTAAAAACCAGGTAAGGCCTTTACGGGGTATTTCGTTCTTTTGTGAAAACTGTTGCGTTACACTTTTACTGCATAAAATGGCGCTGTGTCAGTGCAACTCTGCTAAACCAGCTGATCGTGACAATTTATTTTCGTAACTTCACATATTTTTAGCGAAGAAAATTGAAATGAAGGAAATAATTGCTAATGAATTTTTATTATCATTGACAGCGCGTTTGTGAAAATCAGCTAATACACGGGGTAACCATTCAAGTGCTTTTCATCCACTATAAATATTGAAAATTTTCTGGGGTAGGAGTAACTCTGTTAAAGCTTTACCATTTACTTAGGCAACAATTTATTTCAGAAAAGAAAACGCTATAAATTCATATTGTTTCTGTGTTTCTTTTAATCAAACTCATGTTTGAAATCGTTCTTTCAACTTCAGCATTAATTACTGTCAGCACGAGAAATGTAAGCACGAAATCGACGAGCTTTTGGAATTATACTGTTATACTGTTTAAAAATCAAGACAATAACTTAATGCTGAAGTCACATTCTTCCAATTTTGGAGATAGATATTTTTCCACTGAATTTGTAATCCCGTTATTTCATCAGTGCTATAAATGTTTTTTTTTTTTTCATTCCTAAAATAAGAAAACCATTGAGGTTTTACAATTCTCCAAAATGGCAACACTAATCATGGGCGGTGCCAGCTTGCGACCAGAGGGGCGGCAAGTGGGATTTTATTGTTTTCTAAAAACTTTTCATAAAATGGTGTATAAGGTGCCTTCGAGATTCGTAAAACTTTGTAGACAAAGTAGTATAAGTATAACTAAGGCCCGGTTTTTCAGTAGTTGGTTAAGATAAGCTTAAACTAAGTTTGCTTAAACTCTAGTCAAATTTAAATTCCAGTTAAACTAGTGAGCTGGTTTTCAGTCACAGTTTAAGGCTGCCTTTGTGGTAGGCTTTTTGTGCAGCATCATTGGATTTTTATTATCTAGATAATTTTTAGATACGGCAACAAAATCCAATTGTTTACCCAACAAACATGGAAAAACAATTTCACCAGCGAAATATATCTAGTACCGGAAGTGATATCCAACATCATTATTTAATTATTCTTAAACCAGATAGTTCTCGATTTGATATCCAACTTCATTCTCCAATCACCACCAATCTTTGAGAAATTTTGTAAAATTAAAATTTTTCGAGTTGTTCGCCAACGTCATTAATATTTTCCAATTATTATCCCAGTTTCGAGAGATTTTGAGAAATGTACAGTTTCCAAATGTATATTCAACACATTTCTCCAGTTGATATCCTACATTGCATATCGACCTGAGGTGAAGTTGAAAGAAATCTCCAAGGTAGTATCACCAAAATCCCCAAAACCAACAGCAGTTTATTGTGAGAAATAAACACATCGTTGATAGCAGGTATGAAGCGTAATCAATCAAAAATAAATTAAATATATTTTATTTTATTTTCGTGAAAATACTGTAGAATCTTACATTCGAGTCCAGTTAGAGAACCAAAAGTTGGGAATTCAATTTTTTAATTTTTATATAATTTTTGCTTTATAAAAAATTCCCTCTTTTGCTGAGTACACTTTGATTCTCGAATTGCGCCACTGTTTCGAAACAACCCTTGAGATTTTAGAAGTATGCCTAGTTATCAACATGAGCTCTAATGGTGCACAAGCCCAAATGCTTGCTGGGTAAATTCGACCCCATTTGGAATGAACTCAAATGTCTGATAGGTTAACTAGAGATATCATCCGCTTAAGCTTAGCTTAAACTTCAGTTGAAGTAGACTGAAAAACTGCAGAGTAATTTTAATCCCAGTTTAACTGACAAACTGAGTTGAACTTGTACTGGAAAACCGGGCCTAAATATTTAAGGCAGTGAGCTAGTCGATTACGGCGCAACTTTTCTGTTGTTTAAAAGTGGTGTAAAAGTTACTTGATATTTGAGATTGCTTTATAACTATTGAAACATGCAACTTTCGTACGAACAGTGATTCACTTAAGATGACTGTTTGCAATTCAGAGCTTTCAAAGGGGTGTACTTCATACTTCTAAGAATTTTGTAGCTGAACTGAAACAAAAGAGCTAAATTTTCGGCTGAAACTGGACTCCTGGCAGCATACCGCCCGCAGAATGCCATCGAGGGCATACTTTTCTTAAACTAGTTGTAAGAATCATAGCTGCTTATCTCGCTGTGTTCTCCGAATATCCAACTTATATGATCCTTTTCTTCTTTTCTAGCTTTGTTAAAAAGTATTCTTCTGGCAGTTTTCAGTTACATTTTATCAACCATGATAAGTTCTCTAAAACAAATTAGCATACCGATATCCAAGCCAAGGACCCCTTCCCTCAAGTTAACGAGATAGCGCCGGGATTCAGGGATTGACACCTAAAAGTTTTAACAGAAAATAAGGCGTGCGTCACCCGAAACAAAAGCCTATGAAATTTGCCGGTTATAGCTTCACGCTCACAAAATTTAAACTCGAGCGAGTTTAAGTATTGCAGAGAGTGGACTTGGCTAGTCGCCATGTCGTTTCTTTAAATCGGCTGCAAGGCACCGCTATAAACAAGTAGACGGTACGGCGCATAAGGCAACTCGGCGTTGCATAATCGAAGTTTTTGGACGTCATATAAGTTATCGCAGATCATCAGATTTTCTTAAGATTAGTTTTAACGATACAGCTACATTAGAATGGTCTTTAAAAACTTAATGAACTATGTAAAATCAATTTCAAAACCGTTTTCGAAAAAATTTTAAAATTTGAGAAAGTCTTACGAAAATTTAGAACTTTTTATTTGGAGTTCTCTGGATATTTTTAAATATGCAGTTTTGTAGCCCAATCAATTTTTAGATGTTGACTCATACAATGGGGAATATTTTTTTCACGAGCAAATAGACATCTATCAAGTTTGAAGATGTACCAAATCTCAGTTAAAAAAAAAAAAAAAGTTTCTCTTACTGAAAGTGAACTGTGAAACTATCGGAATATTTTGCAAAAAAATAAAACGAAAGCCGTTTATTGTGCTGATTTTGAACTATTTTTTATTAATTGTGTTAAAAAGTCTATTTTCAAATTTTTTTTAATATATCAGTTACAGTTCTTGGTTAACAATACTAATTTATACATATTGGGGTCTGTGCAATTTTTTAAGCAATTTGCACAGAAAAATCTATACCTTTTCCACTTTAATCTGATATTGTAGGTCCTTTGGTATGGAAGCCGAAAACGCTACAACACTTTACAGTTGTCTTCTGAACAGCATGCATTAATTCTGAAGTTCAATTGACTGTTCTGAATTTACGGTTTCTGAAGTACTATTCACTATTTTGATGTATAATTTACGGTTTTTAAATTGAAATTAACTTTTATGAATTGCATATAACGCTTGACTACGCTGAAGAAATGTACGAATTCGGAATTTCCACTGACTGTTCTGGAGTACAATTAACGGTTTCTGAATTGTAAATGATTATTCTGAAATACGTTTTACCGTTTCTGAACAACATTTCATGGTTACTGAAGTACACTTGAAAAGGTGTAGATCTCTCATAGGACCGTTTTTTAAAACTCACTTTCTCCCCTTTGTCTATGTTCATGTATCTTATTGATTATGATTGGTTAGAAAAGTCACATAACGCTCGATTTTGTCGCACAATATTTTCACTTATACACACTTTTAAATGAACATACATACATATGTAGATATCTATATACAAATAAAAAGATATCATTTATAGAATAAATAAAGTGCATATTGTACAGCAAATAAGTAAATAAATACCAGTGAAAACATGAGCTGTAATATCACAAATAATAACAAATCAAACACTTTCAGTTGTCACATGAAACAAGTCAAGTTAAAGAAAAAAATGTTAATATAAACATTAATAAGTGTCATCAAGGCAAAAAACGAGCAACAACAAAGCATGGAGGCCCCCAAAAAAAACTTTTTGAAAATAGTTTTGATTTTCTTGAAATTGAAGTTGGATACAACAAATGTCACATGCATTTCAAACGATATGTAAATAATGTGTTATTTATTGTTTCTAGTACTTATAAAATGTATAATGCACTTATCGATTTACTGTTATTTTACAACATTCGACATTTGTTATTATCAACGAATAAGTAATACAATAATTTACACATTTGTTTATTTACTGTCATATGTTTTGATGTACTTAATTATTTGCAACAGAAATTGCTTGGAATAATTTTCAAGGAATTTTATTGTTAATAAGTGCGTATGTATGTATATATAAATTTAATATTTGTATGTACGCATTCTGCAATATGAGCCTAATAAATGGAAATTTATGTCTGAGTTATAATTCAACTCATAAAATTTCAAGTCGTGCTATTTTTCAAGTGTTTATGAATACCGCAAAAGCCATCGGCTTCGTTTTATGAGCTAAAAATTTTTAGGGTTTTTTAGAGCCTATCTAGGCATGCATTTCATTGATAGAATGTGATATATCAACTATAATGTTTTGTGATACAACTCTCCTAAATTATACTTGATATTTCGTACTACACTACAACTTTTCAAGCCAATAATGAAAAGACGTAATTTATAATAACAAATAGTAGATTTGTAATGAGAACTCTTTATTTGGATTGATAAAAATATAAAATAATTTTAAAAAATTTTTAAGTTAAACGGTTTTATTGAAAACAATACTTGCATGAAGAAATAATAATATTAAAAGCTAAAAAATAATTAGGTAGGTCCTAGGTACTAGTCAGTTACACTCCTCATCAATCTAGGGCGTTGATCAGACAATTAAATAAAAGCTTTAGGCGCGTGAAAATTCTAAAAATGTGAGGCGTAGCAAAACCTGATTGAGGTTCAGTTGGTCTTATATACATATGACTATCTATAAAAATTTGACGCGTCCAACGATTTTATTTAATTGTCTGAGCAACGCCCTAGATGAGGAGTGTCATGACTAATACCTAGGATCTACCTAATTATTTTGTAGCTTTTAGTATTATTATTACTTCGTGTAAGTATTGTTTTCAATAAAACCGTTTAACTTAAAAATTTTTTTTTTTAATTATTTTATTTTCAAGTTTTTAGTCTTTATTTAATTGCCTATTATTTCTCATTTTATTTAGTTCATTTAGTGATTCATTATTACAAGGACTCTTTCCTGACAATTTGCTACAATCTAAATCCTCAATACATAATCCTTCCAAAGACTTTACTCGACTCTGCGCCACGTATGCTTGTCCCCTCCTCCAACTCCAAAATATTTTGATGTCACTTCTACCGGACTGTATGTAATATTTGTTCTAAATATGAGCCAAATCGGACATCATAGGTCGCTTTCTATACTTGTATGTATTATGTGTTCCAAATATGAGCCAAATCGGACGACAAATACGATTTTTGTGAATATCTTGATCCTTGCGCCACCTAGCGGCGATATTTTTCTTATTATTGCATTGTCATCGGGTTCTGAACTATGTTCCAAGTTTCAAGCTTGTAGCTTATCGGGAAGTTACTTTAATTTCAATTACAAAATTCGTGCCAGCCAGCCAACCAGGCTGTCAAGTCAAGCTAAATAAAATCGTTTAAAAATTATAAAAGAATAGGTAAGTCACGTTTTCTCCATACCATACTACCTTTTCTCATTATGTAGTACATTTTTTTTCTCAATACAAATCAGTGGCCATCAAAATTTAAACTGTGGCTCTGTTTTTAAGATTAAAATCTCTGTAGTATTAGTGGTTTAGTTTTTGATTAACGAGTAATGAGGCAAGATATATGCACGCATATTCTGCGCATGACCGTTTGTAGACGACTTTCTCTCGCCGTTTCAAATACGCATTACCACAACATGCTTTTGGAAAAAATACTTCTAACGCAATTTTGTTTCAAAGCGTCCTATCTCATCATTTTTTTCGAAAGCACCCTATCTATGAATTCGGGTGATGAATGCCTTATGTCAGAATTTTTGTCAAAATTGTAATTTCTCTGAACACTTAATACACGTTTAGCTGTGAAAAGGCATTTTGATGAAAAAAACCCCATATACATACATATATAGCAATCTTCAACCGAATATTAAGTTGAGGTGTTTTTAAAACAAATTAAGGTAAAGTGCTCTTCTATCAAATTCAAATATCGGTATATCTTTGCATTATATTTCGATACATTTTCAGCAGAGTTGTATTCTTTATGAAAAAAATCCTGCGATAGGCGTAAAAACAAATTAAAAACTTAAACTGATGTATTTCCGAGGAGCTTTTGGTCGAGCTTTTCTTTGCTTCTATTAAATTTTTCCTACAAATATGCGAGTCGGGACCTACATGTTTTATGCCGACACCGAACGGTACCCTGAAGGCAGATAATTGGAGTGTTTGTCAAACCACTGCCGCGAAGCGATCCCGCTAAGAAAAACTAAATTCTAATTTAAAAAACTTCTTTTTACACTTTTGATGTGCTTTGCTCGTACTTGAACACAGTACCTTCCGTGTATTAGGTGGAGAACGCCACTACCCCATCAAGGCGACCATTCCCAAATAAAATTCAATGATATTGTTTTTTCCGAACGAGATATACCATTGAACTGACGAAATGTTTAGGGCCGCTCGAAAAGAATCCGTTGTTATTTAATTCCAGAATGATAACCCCAAATAGTTTGAGAGTTAGCCTCGAAATGTAAACAAATTTCACCATGGGTAATTTTTCAGTTATATAAATATTCTTTAGAGTCAGCACTCTCAGTACCAGGGCATTTACGGTCAGCTCCTACATTTAGTTGTACTTCAATAACTTGAACCATATTTAGATCACCCTACCGCCACACCACCGCGGCTTGCTATTCGCATCTGCCCTTACGCAATAACGGGCAGCAGCGTTGACTCCGAAATTAGTTTTAGGCCCGGTTTTTCAGTACAAGTTCAACTCATTTTGTCAACCAAACTACGCTTAAACTTATTATGCAGTTTTTCAGTCTACTTTAACTGAAGTTTAAGCTGACCTTAAACGGCCGACCTGCAGTGCTAACCTCTAGTTAACCTATCAGTTATTTTCGTTCGTTCGAAATGGCGTCGAATATACCCAGCAAGCATTGGGGCTTGAGTGCCATTCGAGCTCATGTTGATAACTAGGCATACTTCTAAAATCACGAGGGTTTTTTCGAAACAGTGTCTCAACTCGAGAATCATAGCGTACTCAGCAAAAGCGGGAGTTTTTTATTAAGTAAAAAGTGCTATTACTTAAGTTGAAAAAATGTAATCAACAACTTGTGGTTCTCTAACTGGACTCAAATGTAAAGTTCCATACTACAATATTTTCACAAAAATAAAATAAAATATATATAATTTATTTTTGATTAATTACGCTTCATTACTGCTAACAATCAGGTGTTTATTTCTCACAATAAACAGCTGTTGGTTTTGGTGGTTCCACCTTGAACATTTTTTTCAACTCCACCTCAACTCGATATCCAGTGCAGGATATCAACTGGAGGAATGTGTTGAATATTTATTTGAGAACTGTGGATACATTTCTCAAAAATCTCTCGAAAGTTGGATAATAATTGTAAAATGTTAACGACGTCGGTCAAAGGTTGGTAGTGATTGGAGAATGAAGCTGGATATCAACTCGAGAACTATCTGGTTTAAAAATAATTAAATAATGAATCCAACAACATCACCCCCGAAACTGCATATATATTTCACTGGAGAAATTTTTTTCCACATTTGTTGGTTAAACAAAATCTAGCTGTTGTCGTATCTACAAATTATCTAGATAATAAAAAAAAAATGTTGCCGCACAAAAAAGCCAACCCCAAAGGCGGCTTTAAACTGTGACTGAAAAACTGCTGAGTAGTTTAACTGGAGTGTTTAAGCAAACTTAGATTAAGCTTAGCTTAACCAACTACTCAAACCCGGGCCTTAATATCACTCCGAAAAGTGTAATTCTGCACAATTGCACCACATTTTTTGACATTGCATTATTTTGGTGCTAAGTTTGAAATTACACCAAAATTAGTTTTGATATTACTCCGAAAAGTATTAGGGTCCATTATTTTTTTGTGAGATTGGGTATAAAAAATTATATGAATAAATGGCTGTATAGTCGGCAATGCCGCTCTCAAAGAACCGTTCGCTGATTTACGACATTCGTGTTTATAAAAATATAACAAACTACAAACAAATCAACATAATAATCTAATTCTGTTTATAATAGAATTTGCAAAATAGCAATTAAGTATACAAATACATAGTTAAATTAAATATCATCAACTAAAATTAGAATTTGGCAGATAATAAGAGTAGTAGACATGAATGGCCCCGTGAATTTGGTAGACATTTAAATTTGATTTACTTGTAAGATCAATTGTAGTCGAAAATATTTTGTGTACAAATGTTGAAGATAGGGTATGACGAAAACGAGATTAGTCAAAAGCGAAAGCGATAAGAAAAAAATTGTGTGTATGGAACTCAACAAATCTGTATTGTTCTATATATATTTAAACCCCTCTATAGTCAAACAAACTAGTCGCAAATTACCACTAATGTTCTCTAATATTTCATTTATACTGGCTTCAAATTACTCTCGAAACCTTCCCAACAATACTCGATTGCGAGGACACCAATCCATCACAAAAAAAAACGCACCACATAATTGATTAAACAATAGTACGGTAAAAAAAATGTCGAAAATACAAAGCAGTTTATGTTAGGATTGTCAATTTTTTCTTTAGAAACTACTACTTATAACTATGGTAGAGCCCAAAGATAATTATACGTCATCTAACCACGGTGTTCTTGTCGGCTTCTTTTAGTAAGAAAATGTCAAAAGTGTATGTGGTTCGGAAGCGTAGATTGCGTTTGCAGGTAAAAAGTAAAATGCTCTCAAATGAGTCATTTCGGAAATACGATTTGTATGAGAAAATGCGTCGACTTTGGACTTTTTCGCTCAAAATAACGCATTTGGTGCGGTGTAAATGTGATATAAGACTGAGTAGTCAACTAAAGTTTAGCTGTAATTTTTCAAACTAGCAACTGTTGAACCTAGGAATATAAAAAAAAACCAGGGCCCGTCTCGTGTGTTACGATTCGTATCGGAATCCATTCTTCACTCAATTTATAAATATGAAACTGCCAAACTATTTATACAAATTATGATAAATTATAAATCCAACTAGTAAGGGAAGTCTAAATGTCGTTATTCGAATTCAAGATTTCAGAGGTATTTTGATTTAACGTTTGAGTGAAAACTTGATTTCGATACGAATCTTAACACACGACCCGGGCCCTGGTAAAAACAACCGAACTACGGCTCAATTTAATCGAATCTTCTGTAAATTTTTTTCCATCGCAAATTGTTGTTGGATGAACGTCACACAAATTGTTGATTCTGAATTTACTACATTTGTCAAAAATCAAATCAGCAAAATTTCATCACATCACAGCTCTGTTAACTTAACAATCACTACTGTTAAAATAACAGATTTTCGTCAACATTAGAATAACAGTAAGCGCTGTTGTTATGATAGAGATTTCTTTGGCTCAGCTGATGCATTTGCAATGGCAGTTGTTCGCCAACTATCAATTAAACCAGTTCTTTCAACACAAATATTTTACAGATTATTGCTTACTTAAGACCAACAGTATCTCTACGTTGAACTAGCCATAATCCTATCATTCCGAATATCTATTATTTCAGGAACAACAAACTCGATTTTGTGATTTTCCTAGCGTCACTTCTTGCGGTGTAAGACCTGTGTAGCTCTTCAGTATGTTTTTAAACTACCGTAACTACGTTTATTTAAAGATGGTTGGCTTAATATGCAAACTATTTATTTATGAAATAGTTTTGAACTAGTTGATTTGACTGCGGGGTATATATGATTTGAGATGGAATGATGCGAGCACACACACATACATACATATGTATGTACACAAGAATATTATAGTTAAAATTAGAATTCAATTGGTTATTTTGATTAATCATGAAGTTTATCTTTATCTATGACACGTGCAGCTTATGAGTAAATAAATAACTGCAGTGTAAAACCGACTAACTATTTCAATTCTGTAATAGCTCGTAAGTGATGATATCCGAAATATTGTTATTGTGTGTCCCAAAGTTTGAGTAAAAGTTGAGACATCTCTGTGAAATTAAATGCACTGGCTTATCTGGACGCGGAATAGAAGGATACTGAAAGTGCCAACCATGCCCACTTATTCGATATTGAAAACTACGAAAAATGGATAAAAAGCGATAGATCAATTCCAGAAACAGATAAACTGATGAGACTTGATAAGTCAGAGAATTTAGTTAGCTTAGAGAAAATTTGGGAAATGGGCGTTGCACCGCCGGCATTAGAAATGAAAATTTGAAAATTTTGCAAACCCTCAATAAAAGGTCTTTGCAGATTTCATGTAGAAATTTCGCAGGCAAGTTGTATTTTAGATTGTATGTTAAGTGAGTAAAAATAACCAAAGTCGGCTGACGACCACGCCCACTTAACAAAAAATTTAAGTACATATATATATATATAATGTTAACAAGAAATTCAATATCTTTAGTAAACTATTTTGATATTACACTGCAGTAGTGTCGTGTTGAAGCGAAGTATTAGAATTTAAAAATAAAATTTTAAATGGGCGTGTCTTCGCCCCTTTTTATTTAAGTCTCTATAATGATTTTTTGCCATAAGCGAACAAAAAACGACCAATCTTAATGAAATTTGGTAACATTGTTATCTTTATGACAGTAACTGTTGCTTGCAAAAATGGGCGAAATCGGTTGAAAGCCACACCCACTACTAATTGTATATCCAGCCAACAGTATGTCCTTCCGTGAACATGATAAATTGCGCGAAAATTGAGATACCTTCATGAAATTCGCTACAAGAGGCTATTTGAACTCAAAACATATTGGTATTGACAATAGTCGAAATCAGTTTATAACCACGCCCACTTTTGCATTATCGATAATTTCGGAAAATTAAAAAAAACTGGTGGTGAGACTTGGCGAGTGAATCAACTTTATGACACTAAAAATTTATTTAATCAAATTTTGTATAATGGGCGTGGCACCACCCACATTTAATATAATAAAATAGAAAAGTTTTGCAAGTCGTTTCAAAAGCCGTTGATATAACTTTTCAATTTAGCTAAAGTATGGGTCTTGCGCAAAATCGGCTGATGACTACGCCGTCTTAGAAAAAAATTGCTTAAAGTTTTGATTTCAACAAAAGTCAGTATCCTTATCGCGTTATACGATTCGTGTTCAAAAAGCAGTTTATAACTGGCGTTTAGCTTCGAAATGGCGATTCGTGTTAATGAAATATATGAAATAGGGACAACGCGTAGCCATTACATCCATACCCAGTGTACTTTTTAAATTTTGATGGTGTTGAAATCGATGGAACTCCGAGCAACAATGTTAAGCTTTTTGGAAGGTTGGAAAATTTTGTTTTCAAATTTCTCTTATTCTTATTATAGTTTTAAATTCTTCACATGCCGGATTTAACATATATAATTATATATATAAATGATTTTTGAGTTTGTTGTAGGAATGGACGGGATTTCGAACAACACAGTGTCATAATCGAGAGACGGACAAAGTTTACTGTGGTTTGGAAAGCACACTTTACCTTCCGCTTCTAGTTTTCTACAAAGCTCTTTGATGTTGGTCTACAATTATCAATGATGCTGTCGGAATGGACGGGATTTCAAGCAGCAGAGTACAACTTTCAAACACCAATTAGTTGGTTGGAAAGTACGTTTTCAATTCACCTACCTTTAATATTGATTTAGTTATTCAAGGCAATTAATATATTCATTTTACACAAACAACGAATAGGTTTATGTATTTCAAAATTTGATTTGCACACGCTTAAGAAATTGGCTAAAATTATTTCGACGGCCAGAAGGGGACGTTGAACACAACCTCCCCAAGCAAAAACGAGCTTTTTATTAAACCTCATGTAAGTTTTACCATCAAAAACACCATCATCTCTCTGCCACTCTGTAATACGGGCGATTGTAGATATAAGCTGTAAGCGATTATCGTAGGAAGGGAGATTCCCTTACCGATCCCATTGTAAGTCACTCAACGCGTAAAGCAAAAATTGTTTTTTAATCGATTCGAATTTAACGCACTAAATCCGATAATTCGGCTTTCACACAACTGAAGCATATTCTAGAACAGATCTAACTAATGAGGTAAAAAGCATTTTGATAATTCAGAGGTCAATGAATTCACTTGACCAACGTTTAACAAATGCTGAAATTCCTTTAGCTCGGTATAAGCTACTTTTAATAAGAGACTTAAAATCTATTTTAGGATTCATTGTTCCACTTCAATTGAGCTAATGGATTTGGTAGTCAACAATGGAGTAGCTATGAACTGGCAAAGCTCTTCTAGTGAAGCGCATGGACTTAAATTATTTTAGGTTAGGTTTCATTTTGCTCTCATCGCACCACATAACAAAGGTATTCAAATCAGTTTGGAGACGTAATATGTCCGCATACAAAGATTTACGTCGTCGGCAAAGCTGCAATAGGTCAGAACAGTGGGAAGGTTGCTATCTTACGGCACACCAAACGTGACATTTACTAAGCGAAGCAAACATCCCGTAATGATCAACTTTTGTGCTCTACCATCCAGGTAGGACGATATCCAATGCATGAAAACAAGTGGAAAGCCTATGCGATCTTGTTTAGACAACAGAATCAAGTGGGATACTTTATCAAATATTTTAGTAAAGTCTGTGTAAATGACGTCAGTTGGTAGGGTATTCTTGCATCCATACATACGTAGTAAATTCTAATAAATTAGACACAGTGCATAAACCACTGCAAAAACCATGAGATGGGTTAATTTACAGGGGGGGAGGGAGGGGGGTGGGATCGAATAAGACAAAAGATTTGTAATAACTGATTCGAGCAATTTAGGTATGACACTATACTTTGTAATGCCTCAATATGTAGTTTATGAAACACGATTTACTACCACTTTATCGACATGTATGATAAAAGATTATTTCTTCCAGATTCCAGAAAATACTCCCTATTTGTAGCGACGCATTAAATAAATTAGTTAAAGTTTTATAAAGAAATTTAGCACAACTTTTGAGAATAACAGTAACGGCCCGCAACTGAGGTTTCCGTCAAGGGCCGAATATACTCGCTACGGCCCTGAAAGTTTGTACAATATTTTAAGTTACGATTTATACAAATTTATACGCACCATTACTAAACACACACCACTGTCATTACTGTGCACTGTCATTTAATGTTATGATTTGGCGAAATTAATAAATAAATTCGAGTAATTAGGCTAATTTGTTTCTTATTTGAAGCAAATGTCGGCACAAAACCGCATAAGTATTAACTTTTTGCTTGCATTATTTAAGCCTTTTGTTGCTTTCTGATGTTTGTAAGAAAGATGTGTAAAAAACACTTTCAACACACAACGAAACGAGCAGTACTGCGACAAGTGTGAAATATATTTTTTTTTTATTAATTGCACAATTCAATTAGTTAACTGTGCAGTGAAAAGCAATAGTTTAGCGTTTTCATGAAAATAATTAAACCGGCGCGTTTTACTACAAAATTCCGCTTATTCAGCACTTCAGTTGCGCTTTTGCCGTCGCAAATGCACTCATTTCAATTTTATTGCACACGCGCGCTTTTTTTTTCTTTTTGATAGTTGTTTTTGGAGTTTAGTTATTATTATTATTTTTTTTTTTTTTTTTTGTGTAGGTATAATGTAATTTTTGAAATTAATTGAAATATTTTTGAAAATCTTACACTTTAGTTTTTTAACAAAAATAAATCCACTTTTTTTAAGAAATTTATTCCGTGCGTACTCGAATTAAGACTCAAATCAAAAGCAATTTTGCCTTGGTGAGACGTGCTGACAGACAGAGCACCACTGATTGACGACGCGGGCCGGTGAACTAACATACATATGTATGTACTACTACCAATTGTGTAATTCTCTAGTGTAGTTAACGAGCGTATCAATTCAAGTACATATGTAAGTATGAATGTATGTATGCACTAATCAATTGCCATTTCGATCGAACGCGCACAAAGCGAATGAATGAATTACGTACACACGAGAATATACGAAGCGACACGGTATGACCAAGCAAACAATCTGCGTAACAGTCAAAAGTAGACTAACATGAATTTTCAACATGAGCAACTACAAAGTTGTACAACAAATGGGAATTACAACACGACAACACGACGATGATGATGACAACAACAACAACAACAACAAGAGCAATAATAAAGCAAAACACACGCCAGGCATTGTACGTCGTACAACTACACAACGAACTCAACGACATCAACATCAACAACGTACACGATGTACATCCCCAACAACAACAACTACCAAAACAACAATATTGAGTAGAACAAGCAAAGCAACGATAATGGTGATAGCTACTCTAGATGGCTGACTTGTATTCGTCGTATAGAGCGCAGTAGCTGCGTTTGATGGTGGTGACGAAGGTTGTATTGGTGTAATACTAATGGTGAAGGCAATGGGCGTAGTATTGGCGGTGGTGGTGGTGATGTTAGTGGTAGTAGGTTTAGTTCAGTGCTACTATGGTAATACATTCGTAGCAATAACGTGTGTTAAGCACAACAACAACAGCAACCACTACTACATGAAAGTACACGAAGAAAACATCAGGCAAATGCCGCAATAAAACACACAAATGCAGGAGTTTATTGTCATACACACACATAGATACTCAATGCATTGCGCGACTGCCAAGCAAGTTGGCTGTGAAGAATGTTGACACACAGATACACAAACACATGGATACAAACACAAAGAGAAAGAGAAAGAGAGAGTAAAATATAGAAAGCGTATGAGAGATATTGCATTATTGAGCGAATTATGGGTAAAATCAAATAAGAAATACTGCAAAACGGCAGAAAAAGTGGGAAATGAAGTGCATTAATATTGTTGAAACACTATTTTTTCTATACATATGTACATATGTACATATTTCGAAACGCAGAGAGCGCAGTGAGGAGAGGTTGATATGTATGTATGTATGTAATGCACTCAATTCAAACAGTAGATAGGTACGAGTGCTATAAGAAAAGTTAAATACAGCACATGTAACATAAGAGTAACAACAATAAAAAGCAAATTGAAGAACAAGAAGTAGATAAAAAGCAACAACAAAATACAGCATAAAATTAACAAATACATGAACATCTGTGTAAAAGCATACATATAAAATAACAAATGATAATAATGTTACATGAGCGCAACTGCTGAGTGGGGTGGCATACAGTTTCAAGTTGGCTATGGATGATTCGAAAAAACATTTAGCAAAACGAAAGAAATCTATGTATAAAAACGCATAATATGTACAAGCTTGTTGAGCAGCTGAAGGGGAATTGCTAAAGAATTTAGTGCTGTATCCACATACATGTACATATCTATCTATATTTGTGTGGATGTACATACATTATGTGGGCACCGTCAGGGGATGCAAAAAATAAACTGCAATCACTGAAAAGCACAAAACACACGTCGGGATAACCGCAATGGCAAGGAGATAAACAAGCTTATTTCTTATAAAATCGTGAAAACAAGGATTTCATTCAATAATGTACATATCTAGGTACATTAGGGTGAGCCCAATAAACGAAATTTCCATTTTCCTTTTGTATAGTTATAATTTTTTCAGGACAACGTAAGAATGTAACAATTTCAGTTTTTAATTTTAATATGGACTATGTATTAAGAGGTGCCGAATCTTGATTTTCAGTTTGTTATTTTTTTTTTTTTTTGTTTTTTAAATTTCGTGGAAGGAGGAGTGTAGGTCTCCCTTCTTCCTTTAAGGGCTACGCATTTAAATCTAGCTCCCTACGTGCCGCGAAATCTCTCGTACATTGTTTAGCATTACTTCGGGTACGGGTGCACGCTCTGTGAGCTCCATGGCTATTCCCATGCTAACGGGATATGCATTCATCTTCTCGCTTGCTGAGAATTAGGTATATGCCTCACATATGTGCTGACCGCGTCCCATCTGACGCTTCGGCAGCTCATCTTATTGAAGACACTGCCCGGGGATAGGTCGTCAACTATCTCTTCTACCCTCCTTCGCTGATCGGAAAATTGCCCGCATTCGAAGCACACCTTCGTACATCGTCTTTTTTCCCGCAGCTCGGGTTATCAACCTTGCCCATTCTGTGCAGATGTTTGCGGACGTAACCGTGTCCCATTAGAAACTGAGTCAAGTAAAAGTCTACCTGTCCGTGTGGTCGCTTCAATCACGGATTGAGTTCAGGAATTAGTTACCTAGTTCAATTTCTTACGGTGTTGTTGCTAAACTGTTCCTGCAGCTTCGAATAGAATCTTCGCCTCCTGTATGGCAACAGCAGCTCTATTCGCTTCCGATTTGCTATCATATATTTCTTTTCTTTCAGCGAGGAGATATGTATATCGGTATGGTTCCCGCAACAACCAAGACAGTTTCAGCCAAGACCGTGTGGTAACCCGGATCTAGGTGAGGATGATTCGGTTCTTCGAGTATTTCTTTGTATTTGCCTAGACTGCTGCACCTTGTAAAGTATAGGATCTGATGCGAGCTGCTTCCTTGTACATGCCTTTGGGCTGCATATGTTGGCCCTTAGTCTGTTCAGATTGGCTATTGTGTGCGCAGTCCTTCCGCTGGCTCCTCGGATGTACTCCGATATGGTGAGCTTACTGTTTAGCCTTACGCACAGATAGTGGAAATCCGCCGCTTTTTGAGGATGACGATCTCTTCATTTTTGCTGTTGCTAGCTGGAGACCGTGATCAGCTTTCCACCTTGGTAACTATTTTGACGATATTCGCCACCGATAAATATAACAAATTTGGTAAACGGGAATTATTTTTTTTTTTTTGCGATTTGTTTACTTTTAATATGCAATTGTTGCTAAATTTTAGAAGAAAATTTTAAGGAACTTAACGGCATTATCTTGGAAGTAACTTTGTTAGCGTAGTTAAAACTAAGTTGGTTGGGAAGCGAAAAATCGTTAGTTACAATTTCGACAAGTCGTATCTCTTAAACTTAGTGAGTTCCACTACTGGCCCTGCAATCGACTTTTGGATTGAGAAGCATGCACTTATTTATTTATGTGTATTTATTAGGTTAGATTGATCTCTCCGGTCTATGAGGACCTCACAGACTGAATGAGTCCGTAGTGTTACCAGAAGTTTGTTTATCGACCAAACTGAAAAAACCCTATCAAAAACCAGGACTTATGTTATAAAACAACTTCGTCCTCCTGGCAAATACTACAAGCTTTCTAGAACCTATATAACTTGCTGCTTTTACATAGATCTGACAGCCGTGACACTCCTAATAGCTAGGTTCTTAGCCTAGCAAGCGCAGGGCACGAGTGCAAAACGTGCTCGGTCGTTTTCCCCTCCAACCTGTACTTCCTACAACTGCTAAAAAATGTGCAATGCTTCATGATTTTGCGTGTCATCCTAACACAGAGCCATGCTAATCTGCTCTCTATCGTTCCAATTTAATATATGTTCTGCCGAAGTAATAACACAAAAACTGGGCGTGGCATTTCAATGTAGGACGGCATAATTTCTCACGGATGGTTAAAAAACTCTTATCCAAGGATTAACTCCTTGCGGATGGACTGTCCCGCATCTACTTACTGCAGGATCTGCCAAAAAAAAAAAGAATAAATGTACTTTTAACGGTCACACTGTTGTCTCTAAGGCGATTTACTTTAATTTTTTGGTTGCGCCATGCTACCGAGCTACGTAGTCTACAAGACACTAAGCGAATCACCTGAGAATCGCATTAAAACGCCAGGGAATAATTATTCGGACAGAGATGGCGCCCTCGAAACCATAATATGTCCATACCATCCATACCAATATGTCCATACCATTGCGTAGCTTAGGGATGAAAATCCTATAATCTGCTGCGTTTCTTTCTTCAATACGATATTTTTAAATAAAAGTAGCACAATTTCAAATTGAAATATGCTTATGTTATATGTTAAACATAAAATGTTTTGCCCGAATAGTCTGACTGTATACTGTGTTAGGGTAGTAGCACAGCCGGTCACTTGCTCGTCTGGCTTAGAAAAGCTTAGGTTTAACCACTCTGAGTCTTCTTGGGGGTAGCCAGAGTGTCACCTGGTAAGTATACATATGTGCGTACATATTTAAATTTTTAAAGGAGTCAACGTGTAGGTGATGTGCTCACATGGTTTGGGTTGGCCATAATTTTGCGAACTCAGTCCAAGGGATTAATTGGGAGTAAGGCTGCCAACTTTAGCAAATTACGAAACCGGAGATCTGGATTTAGGTAATGGTCAAGTTTGAAAATCGAAATAAACGTTTGAATTTTATAGTTTCACAAATAAATTACAGAAACAAGTTTACAAAGGTGCGAGGATTTAAACTCCATTAAAATCGGGGCGAATTTGTGAGCCTCATTTAGTACTTCAAACAGCAGTGAACACTGCCGCCTTGTTTTAAATTCCAACATGTATGAAAAGCCGTCGGAGCAGCAGTAGTAAAGTTGTTTAGAAGTTGTTTGTGCCTTGAGAAATGCTACCATAGAAAATTCTATAAAACATCGCTGCAGTAAATTGCTTCTATTTTTTACATTCGCAAAGTCGTGTAAAATATGAAAAAACTTGTAAAAGAACATATCCAAATATGTAATCTCTAATTCAACAACTCACTACCCCAACACCACCCCACAAACGCTGCGCACTAATTTTCGCTTGCACGCTACTTCAACCATTCATAGATACACACGCATATAAACTCTGCTCTCTTTTAAATCATTTTTATTTCTTCTTACTGCACTTTCTTCTTATTGTACCTAACTTAAAGATTATTTGTTGGTGTGAGTGGGCCAATTTTACGCCTGGCCTCATCGTACATTCGCTCATTCACAGGTACACACCACGAGAATGTATGTACCTAAAAGATTTGTACATGTACAACAACAACAGAAGCAGTCAGAGTATCCGAACTACAGGCATATATGCGTACTACATACTTGCATACAAACAACATTGATACAACAAACAACTACAACGTTGTAACATCGACAATAATGATAATCATTAAAGTGGGCAGGCTGGCTGCTGCTCCTGCTACTCGCATCATCAACAGCAACAACAACTGCAAAGTATACTCTATTGTATATACGGAATGGTTGAACGGACAACGGGCAAATACTCGCAGTATGTTGAAGTTGATGTGAAGAGCCAACTTTGAACCGGTTGCTTGGGTATTTGTGTGTGTATATGTTTTCTTGTACACGACATTAAAAACTGTATCTACAAGATACTCTCGTACTACGCTGCCTTCAACTTACATATCTCTATGAACTGCGGCCATAAATAAAATATCCACAGAAAGGCAAGCAGCCACACATCGGAGCATTGCGTACAGTATGAGTGCGAGTGAGAGGTTAGATATGAAAACGAAAAATCGACAACGCGAATCAAAAGAAGCGTTGAAAGTGCAATAATAGCAGGGGAAGCGGTGGCATGAGGCAATGAGTACGGGCGCAGTTTGCGTGTGTGTGCGCGCATATTGGGCGTTGAGAAGCGGAGACAACCAAAACCAAAAGGATGAAAAAAAAAAACAATCAGGCGATGTTGGTAGGGGCGGTGGTTGTGTTTAGGTCATGCATGCGCGTGTGGGTTGTGGCAATATGGTAGCGCTCGAGTGAGCGAGTGAAAAAGAGAAGAACATGGAAAAAATTAACTTAACAACTAGAAAAATGGCTGTTATTGCATGTTGCGCTGTAAATGCTGCTTAATGCCACTGCCGGCGCGGATAAGCACCACAACATTATGCCAACTGTTTGCCAGTGAGCACGCTAATGTGTGTATTGGTGTTGTAAATGTTGTAAAAGCGCAATTGAGTTGAGTGTGTAGCGCTTAGTAGCGTGTTGTTTCTTATTTTTTTTTCGTTTTTTTCTTGTTGTCGATTACTCCGATTGCTGCTACTGCTTCCTCGATGTTGGGTGGGAAACAGCGAACTCAAATTGAAATGAGAAACAAGAAAAATTAGAAGCTGCGACAACAAGCAAAAACAACTGTATTTGCTACATGCATCTATACATACATACATTTTTTGGTACATTCACTTAGAGCTACAGCTTTGGACGCTGAAATAGATCCAGCATGGTTTGAGTAAAACATTTTTTAAAACTATTGTTGGCGAAAAAAGAGAACTATTGATCTTAACATATCATAATCAATAATTGGCGCTAAAGCGCCTCAGCGATTTTGGACACTTCGTAACAAGTCATGCTAGCTATCCCTGTTCCGCGAGAGCTAGCGAAAATTGGGGTTACCCAGGGAGGTCAAATCTTCCCTCATCCGCCTCTCCAACTCAGTGGAAGTCTCCTCTTCCTCTGCTTCTAAATTAGAAGGTTTAATGTGGTCATATTAATCGTTCTCGTAATCCTTCGAGGAGTGTCTTTATCGTTAATACAACAACAACAAGATGTCAACAAGTACTTCGTCTTGTCCTCACTTACCTCTTTATCAAATCTAGAGAAGGTGGAACTCACTGTGCGCTTTTTAAAGACAATCATATGTATCAATAACATCAGCATACGCCAGTAATTCTACGCTCTTATTATAGACCGCCGCTTAGTTTCGCCGCCTTGTCTGAAGCTTCGTTTGGTTTCGAGTGGCTCGAAAATCTCCTTCCCAAATCCTTACGGAGCTGACGGTGCTGCCCAACGTCATTTGGCAGAGCCTTTTTAACTTTGCATGGAACTTAAATTCAGACATAGCAGCATACCGGCAACTACTTACCGGTTTGTCAAAAGCTGCTTTGAAGTGGAAATAATTGTGGCTGTCGATTTTCCTATCGTGAGTCTTCTCCTAGTTTTACAAGGTATGAAGCCACACTGGTTATGTCCAATCAGTTCGTTGACTTTAGACCTCAGTATTTTGCACGGTACGCTATACACGGCATTATATTCGATATTAAGCAGGCTGATTCCATGCTTACTGGCTGGTGGGGTTGCCTTTCTTGTGGATTGGGCAGAGCACACTTAAATTCAAATATGGAGGCATACGCCCAACCCACCATATTTTGCATAGGAATTCGTTGCTTCTCTTTACCAACACTTAGCCTTCGTGTTTGAACATCTCGGTGGTTGTCCGAGACATTGCCATTCACACTTTGCCATAGTCGGGTGCCGGCACGTGATTTCCATCATCGGCGATTAGGGTGTAGAATTCGCCTTCTCCCTCGCTAGCTAGCAACTTTAGCACACTCTGTGCGTAAGTTGAAGGTCGCCATTATCATTTCTGTATTAATCTTCGCCGGTCTTCAAACTTTCGCCATCCGCCGAATTTTTCAAGGGGAGTTTTGGCGTTATTCATAATAGGTATCTCTCTTAATTCTTCGCGTCACGAAAACACTCAAATATACAGCGGGTCGCCACGCACGTGCGCAGGTGGCCCATTAGGCAACGTTTTTTGAGAAAATTGTTGACGGAAAATTTTCTTTGAGCCATTGCGCGCACTTTCCCTACTGCACAGAGGCGTATCTTGGCTGCCACAAGGTGGTGGCTCGAGGTGAGATTTCAAACTCGTGTAGTGCTCACATCCAGGACACTGGAACTATGCCTGCCGTCGATGACCACGTGATCGATTTGGTTTTGTGTTCTTTGATAAGGCGACAGCCAAGTAGCTTGGTGTAACTTTTTATGCTGGAACCCGTTACAGTTAATGACTATATTGCGAGCCGCGAAATTACATCGTGAAGGCTTAATATTCCGACTGTAGGACCGACGAACCCTTCATTCGCAAGGCCCTATCTTGCTTCTCCTTTGCCTCATACTGGGTGCCTGCAGTATGACGGCGATGTCGCCCTTGTCTTGTCAAGTACATCAGCCAACTGAAACAGTTGATAGCAATTTTGAATTATTCTTACTCGGTAGGTGGTGGTGTGATGTATTTAATATATGTGCATAACATACATTGTATATATTCGAAAATTGACGAAAATTTAAGATTTTCCATCGAATGTTTGACTTATGTAGGTATGATAACATGAAACTTGGCATAAGTGTTCTAGTTTTCTGTCCATAGCTGTATGAAACTATTTACAACCGAAACTTACACAACCGAAACACAAAAATAGTTTTTCATGCGAACCTACATACATAGATATATGTAAGAACAAAAGGGGTGGCAACTAAAATCGTTAGCTGCTGTGTGTACCTCTGAGTGGCTCTGCCTTAAGATTTGACTGGGGGAACACTGGGTGCTTGCGTGAGCTTATGAGCAATCGCTGACAGCCATATATTATTTTGTCTACTTATTTCTTACTTTGAGGAATTTTTTTTTTTTCACGTATGAATGTATATGTATATGATCATATTTGTCCAACCGTTCCCCACTTGTAGTAACGCTTGTTATTATTTGTTACTTTGGGTTTTAAGCAGCTGCCACACGCTGTATTAACTGACTCGCTTACTGCTTATAAGTAGTTGTTGCTCTTTTTTGTTATTTGTGCTTGTTAATTTTGTTCAATTGAAATTGGCAATCACAAATAGCTTCATAACTAAGGCAGAGCAGAACTCGATTTGTTCCATCTATTCGTTTGTTTTTCAATATTACTATTTGAGTGAAACATCAGCATATTCTCTTTACGAATCACAAAGTTATTGAATATTTATTTTACAGTTCGACAATTGAAACAAAATTTTGTTAAAAGTTGTAGGAGTCGGCAGCCGCTTCTGCTAGTTTTATATACTTATCAAGTTTCCATTTTTTCCGATTTTTCGAATTATAACGGCTTCTAGTGAGATTCTCGATTATCGAAAAACTCGTAAAGGTCACGAGCTTCTCGGCATTCAAATCAATCGCTATTTTGGCAATATTATATTGAGATTTTCGAACACAAGAGACATTTTCGATAAGAAATCCTAATCGCTCTACATACATCGATAAGCTCATGGGCTTTACGAGTAATTCCATAGGCCAAAATTTCGCGAGATGCCAATACTCGCGAGAAATTTCTTCTTGAAAAAATACGAGAAATCGTAAGCTCTACTAGTTATAAATCCAAACATGCGCTAAAGATATTTTGTTTAAACATAGCATAACTATTACTTCTGCCTTACAAGTAATTCGAGATTCTAAAATCTCGTGAGAAGCCGAGTTTGCCAATACTCAAGACTCCAAACTTCAGCTTGCGTTCGAGAAGAAATGGTAAGCCCTGCATATAATACAGACAATGCAGTGATAAATTCTATGTCGAGAGCATTGCGAGCTTTAGGAGTACTTCGAGTTTCGAGAAAGTCGATGGAAACCAAGTTCTCCATGTCTCGAAAATCTCGCTTATGTTCGAGAAAAAATTATAAGCTCTCATAGGCAGTAATTTAATTTTTTTAAATTTCTTCTTATAAAATTTTCCTAAATTTGTAGTTTTGTTCATAAATTCAATCCATTAGAGAAGTTTCATCAGTTTATATATCATCGATAAATGAAATCGACTCCCTTTCTTTTTCAACAATGCAACATCAGCAGAGGCAGCTTGGAAGTATGCGGCATCATTGAAACTTTGATACAATTGCAAAATGCCTGCTTATGACTCCTTTAAGTACAATTAGTTTATGTGTTTGGCGCTTCTCTTTGGAATCTCATTAACGCTTAATTATAATTACTTAAACGATAGGAGGTAATCCCGTCCAACAATACCCATTTCGTTGGATTACCCTAAATCGAAAACTGCTCTGGCTTAATATCCCTGAGTTCAAAGGCTGTGTCGTATTTCGCCACCGACTGCCTTTAAGACTTTTTGATGGCAACCGATACCACTCTTTTGACTCTCATCAGGCCTAAGTGATACGTCGCGCAGGACCAGCTTCACCCTAGCGATATCTAGAGCGGATGCGAAACGAGTTACCGAATCATAGAGATCTTTCTGTTATACAAGTTGTTGAATATTGCAGGTGGCCAATTAAAAGTTTCAGTTAAAACAAGTAAGGACGGGACTGTCTTCGGCTGTGCCGAAGACTTCATACCTTTCATGAATGGGGCTGAACAATAATCTTATTCCGTTCGTAATCTCCAATTAATCGGATGTATAAGATAAGAAATATATAGTGAACAGATGTACATACCTAAATGATTTTTAAGATAAATATAAAATAAAAAATAGTTAGGTACTTTGTGTGAGGATGCAAAGTTTCAGGTTTTTTGTGGCCTGCGTGTAAAAACTATGACTACGAATCACGTATTTCAACAATATATGACGTAAACGTAATTATTTAATGAAATTTGACGAATTTTGAAGCTTCTAGCCGTAAAAAAGGGGCAAAAATTACCTTTTATATGGGGTATATAATATATGTACCACCGATCTCTATGATTTTTTCAGACAACAATATATGCTATATACGTAAGCATTTTGTGAAATTTGAAGCTTCTAGCTGTTAAAATGGGTTAGAAATTGGGAAAAGTTTCTTATCTGAACAATCGGTTGTTTGAGATATATACTATGTATACCACCGATCTCTATGTTTTTTTTTACATAACAATATATGCTATACACGTAAGCATTTGGTGAAATTTGAAGCTTCTAGCTGTTAAAATGGGTTAGAAATTGGGAAAAGTTTCTTATCTGAACAATCGGTTGTATGATATATATACTATATATACAACCGATTTCTATGATTTTTTCAGACAATAATATATGCAATATACGAAATTATATGGTGAAGTTTGAAGCTTCAATTTGTTAAATTGAGGAAGATATGACAAAAATCCTCTTTTTCTGAAAAATCGGTTGCATGGAGGATATATGCTATAGTGGTCCGATCCGGCCGGTTCCGACAAATGTCTAATCGGACACCCAAATACACCGGCTCACCCAATTTTATCAAGATATCTCAAAAATTGAGGGACTAGTTTGCATACAAACAGACAGACGGACAGACGGTCATGGCTAAATCAACTCAGCTCTTCATCCTGATTATTTCGGTATACTTATTGGTGGGTCTATCTATTTTCCTTTAAGAACTTACAATTTTGAGTTTCGTGACGAAATTAATATACCATTTCATTTTCATGAAAGGTATAAAAAGATCCATGCGATTAGACTCGTACTGAGCTAAATCTTTACTATTTTTCTTGCGACCGAAGCTGTTGTTGTTAAGATTGTTTGTTGTTGGATTGGATTTGTAGGTGCTACACACCTGTGTACATATTAATTGGTTGTTAAAAGTATGTATGCATGTATACGTTAATATGGGTTTGTGCGTATGTGAAGATTGCATGCTCGTCGCATCGTCTTCAACACTAATACATGTGTTTCTCTTTCTCGCTCTGTTTCGGTCTTGTCTCGCTTTTGGAGCAACGTTCCACCAACCAGAAAAGAGTTTAACAAGCAAAAACATATCAACACTTCACAAAACAAAGTAATCATGTTGCATCAGAATCCATATTAATAGGTGTGTTTAAGAATATCTAAAAATTAGTATATTTATGTATATACCTTAGGCCGGGTCGATTTGTGGGGAGGCGAAAAAATCGCCCATTGCTCTGTGAAAATCATATTCTAGGGATCAAAATAAGAAACCTTGCCGAAGAAATCATTACCTCTAAAACGAATTCTGATCCCCCCCCCCTTTGGGTCGTAAGGGCAAATTTTGAAAAATCCCACTTTGAAATGCCTATGTTTTTTCTTTTTGGAGTTTATTTTTCTCTTTAGAAATTTATTTAGTCAGAACATATGTAAATGAAAAAATGAATTTAACTTAGTAATAGAAAATAAATTAAAAAAAAATTATTAGAAATTAGCGTTTTTACAACCCCCTTTTAAAACCAATGCATTACTGTAATGCATTTGCATGTCGTAAACAGAGTTGTGTGGGTTTTTTATTCAACCATTTTAAAAAAATGAAGGTATCACTGTGACACAATTGCAGATCGTAAAATTGCTTGTGTTGTTTTTTTTAAGCCACCACAAGACACGGCAGGTAGAATTGAAATTGCCCCTACCCAAAAGTTCGACCCAAAGGGGGGGGGGGGGGGACATCAGAATTCGTTTTAGAGGTATGGTTCCTTCGGCAAAGTTTCTTATTTTGATCCCTAGAATACGATTTTCACAGAGCAATGAGCCATTTTTAAATCGACCCGCCCTAATACACCTATTGGTAAATATGAGGTTACGAAAGAAATGTAAGAATGATACTTATGTATTTAAACATTTGTAATGAATTCACATAAACCTCTAGCCAGACCAGTTCCTAGTGATCACGGATACTCCTTAATGAGCCATTTTCGAACATGATTTAGACCCAACCTAATATTTTTTCTGGTAGGTACAATTGGGTATTATTATATTATAACTTTCGTCGATTAAATTCATCATTTTTTACTTTAGATATTTTAAGAAAATACTTAAATAAGTTTGTAACTGGAACTATAAAAAAACAAATCTCAAAAACGTTTTCCAAAAACTCTAGAAAATTTTACGAGTGTTGAACTTTATGCTTAGAGCTTTCTGAAATTCTTAAGTATGCAATTTTTAAGCCCATTGGGTATTTAAGTCTAACAAAATTCAAATAATAAGTCGCTCAAAATTCGCATTGGTTTTTGGCAACATTTTTTTCGAAGGGAGTTTCAGATTTTCTTCCATATAATGGATTATTCGTATTTTAAATACCAATCTATTCTGGGTTAACATTAACTCAGGTGCCAAATTTGGTAGATGCTGTCTCATGTTCTCCTTTCAACGGACGAAATCTTATTTGCAACGGTCATAAGGCCAATTGATCTTATGGCAATTTGAAGTAGTCATAAGGTTCACCTTATGTTACCCCGCCCTTAGAATGATTGAGGTACGTTTAATTATGAAAGTGTAAATTCTCCCAAGTGATATCACCGAACTATTCTATTCCATGTCTTCTTAGTGTAAATCTTCAATTCTATTATTAATTTTTTAAGTAAAATATCTTCTACTTCTACAATTCAGAAATCGATACTTTAATTCAGATCACTCAAAATCATTTACATGCATCAATTACATTGAAAAGAAAAACAATTTCACGCAATTGAGACAATAAATAAAAGCCCAAATTACGAAATTTAAACGAAGGAACAAAAAATGGGGACTGGCGCTTGAGTATTGGAGCACACACAAAATATGGGAAACACCAGCTAAACCACATAAAATCAATCTTGAAAGGCGAAATACCACAAATAAGTAACTTTAATAAAAAATTGATAATACAAGCGGAAGAAAGCGCATACACATACATACATATATATGAATATAACAAAATCGTTAAAATATGTACTACATATTTAGAAATAAGCAGAAGATATTGACACCCACCCTCAGGGGGAAAGTCGAAAGCCAAGCATTGACTAGAACGAATAGAGAAACACCTAAGCAGACAAAGACAAATGTAGACAGTTATGGGGCGGTAGGGAGTTATAAAAGAATGACATGCTGCAAATCAACAAAAAATACAGGAGCAGTCAGAGCTCAAGAATGGGTGTGTATTCATTTTTCCATTACAACGTATAGTGAGAAAAGGCAAAAGCAAGTGAGGTAGTTAGAAAACGAAAAAGTTTAATGAGAGTAAAAAAAAATAAAGTAAAAATAGAATTACCAAAATCTTTAAAAATTATTTAAGTATTCTAACACATATGTACTTACACTCAAAAAAAAAAAAAAACAAATCTTAAAAAGCTTCTGAAAACGAAGAAAAAATCAATCACATTTGCGCCATTTTCTCTAAAACTAAGATTTGTGGATTTCTAGTGGGGGTTCACAACTTCACAGTGGAGTACTATTCTTGTGAGAAATATTCAGTATTCTTGAACGAACAAAATTAAGAAAAATTTTTCCTCAAATTAATGAAAAGTGGTATACAATAGTATGAAGGCTTTAGCCATTAAATTCAAATTTTTTCCAAAATTTAAAGAAAATTTGTCCAGGAAATATTTTTTCTCATTTTATATAAGGGTGTTTTCAGAGTGTATATACAAACTATTTAATATCCAGATCAAAACGATTGGCACGCGTCTCCCAGAAAAGTTTACTTTTCAGTTTTGCTATTGAGTTGGAAATTTAGATCTGTTAACTTATGTTCCTGATTTATATGTTGCAAGATCACGTGATATTGCTTTCGGAGAACTCTTCTAATTTTCAAAGTCGAGCTGCGTTTGGAATATCTCAATTAATCACATTAAGAATTTTCTGTCAGTGTGCCAATATAGCTAAGAGATCATTAGGAGTCTTTCTCCAAGTGGCGATGCAGAACACTTGATAGGCTGGGCAAATATTTTTGTGTACACAAGTCATAAAAGCCTAAGTCTAAAAACGAAAAGGCAAAACGCTTCAAATGACGAGTATAAAAGTAAAATATACACAAATATCAATCAATTGTCCAAATATAGACTGTTATACATTTAATAAATCTAAAATCGTTAGTGTTTATTTAGAAGGTATAAAATACTATCAAAAATTAATATTGCGAATCATCCTATCTCGACTTGGCGATTATGACTAGTAATCACAGATACCTTTGCAAATTCTTCTAGTGCTTCGGTTTTATTCGAATGTCAAACCAAAGATTTTAGGGTATTTAGTTTGGAAGGAAGTTTCGATAAGTAGAATTTAAAGAACAGTTTGGCGGTTGTGTTTTCTCCACTTCATTGGTCTGTAGATGGGCGGCTTGCGCGGTATTTGAATGGAGCTTTCTCCCACTGAAACACCAGGCGAAGTAACGATGGCCCTACCACAGCAGGTGGCGCTGCTTTCCAAGAAGTAATTAATCAAATATAACGAGGTTACAAAGATACTCAAATCAAACGCTGTGACTTGCATTGTCACCAAGAATATGAACGTATCAGCTCCTCAGTTCCTGATTGTGGCGTTAATAGATCGCAGGTACTCCTACCTGCAATTCCGGAAACGGTCCGAACGTTCAGGGACGAACCAAATAAACCACACCAACACTCTTCAATTTAGCAAGTATAATGGAGTTAAGTTGTAAAGTCGTAGGACGCTAAACCGGTTGCAGCATTAGAACAGTATTAGTACACCTACACCGGAATAAAAGATGATTCGCATACATCCGTCCTCCAAATACACATAGAGTTGAAGTGTATGTTGTACCCAGAGCAGAAAGAAGACGTAGCCGCAATGTCCAACATGGTGAGGGGCCAAATAAATCAATGCTGCGGCGAGTCTCCAGTACAATAAAATGGCGTCGAGCGAGCTTCTCTTCACTGTTGTCAGAGCTTAAGGCACTTTTATGCTAAAAGGACGATAAAGATGTTGCTTTTTAATTTATAAATTAGAATAGAAAAAGTAGAAATAATGAAGACAAACAAACAACTGCTGGTAACAACAATAAAATATGTATTTATTGTTAGGCATTGATCGATTTGAACCCGCGATGTTATAAATCAGTAGGCAACAACAAAAAGATATTGCTTTACTTTTTTGATGCGAGTTTGCCAAAATTTAAGTTATCTAAACTAATGTTTCATCGGAATTTTCCAGCAATGCTCAAATTTAAATTTAAGCCTCAATTCAAAACAAAAACATTTTAATTTTTATTTTTTTATGTTTGACGTTTGAGTTTAGGCTGAAATGTATGCCGAGAAAAATCAAAATTTTTTATTTTAACTGCTTTACCGACACTTTCCAGTGATTTAGGCCTTTTCTGAATTTAGGCTGGGTGGGAGTTCGCCAAAATTTTAGGTACCTAAACTAATATTCCACTGGAACTTTCCAGCACTGCAATAATTTAGGAAAAAGCTGTAAAAACTGTGCGAGTTGATTTGAAAACCTAAATTGTTTATTTCTGCTAAGAAAATAATAACAATATGGAAAATTTGGTATTTTTGATGCGTTTTCACGCTTAAAAAGAACAGAGGTCAATTAGGGTCCGCGGTAAGTATCTATTCCAAGATAGCAGTTCAAGAAAATGCAGTGGCTCCGTTTTATAAGGCCTTTTTTTCGGACATAGTGGAGCACGTGCACAATGACCTTTTCCACAATCTCGAATTCAATACTGTGATGTTGGTACCCCTCCAATAACTTCTTTAGGCCAATTAGTGCACTTGGCGGCCAAATATGTTCACATTGTGGTCCGTATTTGAGAACGATCCAATTCTTGTGTCGCCAACATCAGCTTGAACAAAATTGATCTGACCTTCACGTACAATCGATCGAACCGTAATCGCAGCAGTGATCATCGCTCTATGATCTATGATTTACTTAAATTGAATGGACAAGAGCCATTTATTTGCATATACAGTATTGAAAAATCAATATTTTTGTTTTTGAAATTTCACATTTGAATTTAGGTTGAAAAGTAAGCTCATAAGAATTCTAAATTTTTATTTTGAACTGCCTTACCGACAGTGTCCAGTGATTTAGGTTTTTCTCTATTTAGGTAGCAATTTGGGTCAACTCGCACACAGACTCAATAAGTTCACATATTAACAGCTCTATAAATATTTATCCATCTAATATTATTGGTGAAATAAAAAAATCCCATAAAAAATTAAAAATTTACAAAACATTATTTTGTAGAGGTGGCTATGTTTTTTCAGCATTTGACAAATTTTATTTCTAACGCTAGTAGTTATTGTTTATGTTAAAAACGTCAAAGTGGAACTACCTTGTTTTCTTGTATGTATTATCATTATATAAAGCAATAATGAGATCATTAAAAAATTGTATTTTTTATGAAAGATTCGGCCCTAATGTAGAAAACTTGACTAATTATTCCATAAACCCTCTGTGTGAAATTACTATAACTTTCAACAAAATTTAAAAAAAAATGCCCGTCGGCATTTCGTGCAGATCATGATTGTAAGTTTAAATGCCTAAACATTTTCAGTTAATTTTGAAAATAAAATTTTTGTGCCTCATAATAATGATAATAAGTGCGTAACTCCTTCCAGTCGTTAAATTAATTAATTAGAGGGCTAATATGTCGAATTTACTTCAGTTTCAATGGAACCACACTGGAAACACATTTCCTGGCTGAAAACCCGCATATCAACGTCTCGTTTATAACTTAATAACAGCGTTTATCATTTATTGTTCAAATTTTGTTTAGTTGCCAATACCCAAGGTATTGCATTTCTCGTATCGCTATTGGCTATGTCTGTATGTGTCTATATTTGTATGTAAGTAGATGCATTGCGACTAAACATGGCCCACAAATGCTACTGAACTGAAATAAGTACCTACATATGTATGTATGTATGTAATTCATACTTTTGTACAAGCAAGTGGCATGAGTAATCACCAACAACAATGTAGACAAGCGAAACAGTAACAATAGTTTAGATAAGAGTAACAAAAACAACACAAAACAAGCGCGTTAAAAATATTTAGTTTTGTATTTGTGGCAGTAGCATCAACAATGAATATCTCTAAGATACTAAAATGCTTGTTCACATGTTTCCAACAAGCCACTACCAACACGAATGACTACACAACAGAATTAAAAACACAGAGAAGGCAAGCAGCTGCAGTCACACACACATGGACGCAAACACATGAATTTTGTCAACACTGTTTGAGTAGCTGCAGCCAGACGAAGAGCGTTTCAGAGTAGCGTTTTAGAGAGAACGCGCAGAGGGGAAATGCCTTAGCGCCAACAACAAACACGCCAAACAGTTAGGCAGCCATGCTAGTTTAATTTAACTATTAGATACACTTTTTGATAAGTGCGAGCAGGAAGGCTGTTGATAAACAAACTCTCAACAAACCAATCCATACATAGAAATTTGTTAGTGGGTTTAAGAAGGGGTAATGGTAATTTAGGCGCTATAGATACTGAGTAGATATTTTTCATAAGATAGCGTTTCCGAGATTGTATGCAAGGAACTTTGCGCCTGGACGTATCTTTGTCGTGCTCGTATTTATATGGGGATCTTTTTATTTTCATGCACCCCTACGCCATGCTTGAGTTTTTTAAGCTTTAAATGTGTGTTTTATAAGATGCTTTTTTTATGTGTGGGTTCAAGCCCTGGACAACGTAACATCGAAAATTTGGAAAAAAGTTTCTTCAATTAGAAACAAGTTTTTCTAAACGTGTTCGCCACTCGCCAGTGCTCTGGCAATACTCCGAGTGTATTTCTGCCATGAAAAGCTTCTCAGTGAAAATTCATCGGCCTTGTAGATGTCGTTTAGAGTCGGCTAAAGTATGTAGGAAAAATTAAAATGAGCACGAAGCAAATTGGAAGAGAAGCTCGACCTCAAATCTCTTCGGAGGTTATCGTGCCTTGCATTAATTTTTATTTTTTTTTTTGTATTCATTGTTTTTCTACATTTAAAACATTCATGGGAGAATTTTGTTTAGCAGACAGTTAAGAAGAAACAAATGCATGAAATTCCATGGTTTACTAAAGTTTTGAAAAGGCTAAAAAATTTGAGAAATAAGTTTCGCAAAAGATTTCAGGAACAATGAATTTTTTGGGGAAACTTCACGAAAAAAATCCGATTATTCCGGTAGCCACTATCGACTTCATCGGTAGCGCCTAGATATTCCTTTTGATATCATACTTAGTTCAACCGAAAAAAAGTTTTTGTTGGCATTGTTCATCCCCTCATTGGTCTATCCGTCAGTCTATTTGTCCGAAGGTGAATATACCAAAATTGTATATGATCAACTTCGTAAGGTTGACTTAAAAACTAAGGCCGCCCGAATCTTATGAAAATCTGTGCATCGCCTTCATAAACGGTTGAAGATATTGTGATATTATATATAACCTTCTTTCCCTCCCTGGACACCCTTGCATCCGTCTCTGGTCTGGGTACCTGGGTTGGGATAAGTCCATTTAGAGGGTTTTCTGTGGTTTATCGCTGTTCTGTTTACCAGACAGAAATAACAGTCGCTGTGATGGCCATATCACAGAAGTTTGGTACTTGAAGTGAGGCCTTTTTTGTTTGCCCATAAGCGTAATGACTCAACACAATAGGAATCTAGGGTTTGTTATTAGTTTCATATGTGGAAACGTATAAGTCCATATAAGCGCGTTTCACTAGGTTTGACGGATTCAAACGAGAAGTGTTTTTTTTTGACATCCGTGTTTTAAAAACTGGCGCTGCTAGAAGAAAATTTGAGGCCAGATTTGAAACCAACGACCCCAATTAATAGTGAAAAACAAAAGAAAGAAGGTGGTTTTTGAGATGCATTTTTAGTTAATTTCATGCGGCATATTTTTATAGCTCCAATAAAATTATAATTATAAGTACATAATTGATTAAGGAAAAAAGATCGCGTGCTCGAATCGAGCTCAAGGCCTAACATTAATTATTTCATATGTATAAGTTAAGCGGCGGCCACCGTGGTGTGATGGTAGCGTGCTCCGCCTATCACACCGTATGCCCTGGGTTCAACTCCCGGGCAAAGCAACATCAACATTTTAGAAATAAGATTTTTAAATTAGAAGAAAATTTTTCTAAGCGGGGTCGCCCTTCGGCAGTGTCTGGCAAGCGCTCCGATTGTATTTCTGCCATGAAAAGCTCTCAGTGAAAACTCATCTGCCTTGCAGATGCCGTTCGGAGTCGGCATAAAACATGTAGGTCCCGTCCGGCCAATTTGTAGGGAAAAATCAAGAGGAACACGACGCAAATTGGAAGAGAAGCTCGGCCTTAGATCTCTTCGGAGGTTATCGCGCCTTACATTTATTTTTTTTATTTTTATAAGTTAAGCGAGGGTTGCCCTTATTGCTTTAAATGTATGAAAACATTTATTTGAAGCAATTTTTAATATATAATTTATTTAATAATTCGAAGGCATGACGTGGCTGAATGCGTTTGTAACACTTCAACTATCGTAGGAGTGCGGGTTCAAATCCCACACTCGGGAGAAAAGGCTTTGAAGATATGTACAAAGTATAATCGAAACAGCTGTCGCTTTGTCCGTCCTGATGTCACGTTGTTTAAATTTTTCTCAAATTATTAAATAAATAATTATTTTATATTATTATTGTTATGATGAATTTTTCCTTAAATGAAAATATTGTTTAAATTAAAATAGAATAAAGAAAAAAATGTTTAGATAACTGGCAAATCCCGTTGTATAAAATAATTATTGTTACAAGTCAGTAGTAGACCGATATAACAACAAAAATTTATTAAGGAAATAAATATAAAATTTTTATTCCAGAAAAATACTAAATTCGTCGTATTAGTATGTAATTTAATAAATACTATTTTTATTATCACACACAAGTGCAATTTCATTACACTGTGTAACAAAAAACAAAAACCTATTGTTTTTTTTTTTTTGAAATGCTCACATTAGGTCTAGGCGAGTAGACAAAACAATAAAACAATTAACTTGGTTTTTTGCTTTTGCAGCCGTTCGTTGTGATACAGATAATTGGATTTGTAATAACCATAATCACTTACAGAACGGCTAGTTAATTTTTAACTTAGCTTTAACCTGACATGAGGCGTTAAACTCATACATTTTTGACAAATGTTTGAAATTAGCTCTGAGATTAAAAAAAATAACTTGCAGTTCCACAAGTGTGCCTAAGTGTATATATTACAAATTTTGAATATATAAAATTTGTTTGCTTCACCAGCCATACCAGCTCAGCTTTTCCTTAGGGGAACATTTTTTTTATTGTCATATGGTGTAATTATTATAACAGATTAAAGACTAAACTTTTTTAAAATCGCAGCTTATGGATGCTTAACTTATTTATATAGATAATAAAAACGTTTGCGCATTTTACACTTATTTAATTTAATAATATTCAAATAAAATTTCTTATTCTAGTTATTAAAAAAATATTTCATGATATGCATTTGAATACAACTAATTAAAAACGGCAGCGCTAACATATACATACATGTATGTATGTAACATTTGTATATGTACATATTTTTAGGTCCAGATAGTTGGTAATAAATACGTACATTCAATTATTTTTATCGTCAACAGATATATATGTTTGTATGTGTGTTATATGTTCACTCTCGTAATTATCTTAATTGGAATGTTAAGTGATGTGGAGTATTGTTGTAGCTTTATATGTATTTTTTATTGTTTTTGCTTTTATCGATGCGGCGATAACAATCTCCGTTGGTAGGTGCTCGTAATCGCGGCAAATAACATCAAAAGGAAAGAATTGCAATATGGCAAGCAGTTTATGTTTGCGAATATTTATGTATATATATATAGCACACATAGGGTGTCCCTTAGTTTGTGTCTTATTAGAGAGTTCTATCTTGTTTTTATTAATCGCCATGGATTTGTTGTGCGCTGGAGATGCCAGACGATTTAGTCAGCTAAACTATAATTTAACTGGATGATAGCAATCCTTCAGATAGCTTCATGTGGCATTTTAGTTTTCACAAACATAGGGTGGCCAAACCCCAGTTAAATCGATAATTGTGAACACTTTGTGGATCTAATCGCAAAAATCTATACTAAATGCATGAAAACTCAACAAAACAGCTGACTTAATCTTAACTGACAACGGATGCTTCTGGTAGTTTGGGGAAAACGAGAATTTTGATAATTTAAAGATAAGTGACTAACTCAAGATGGTGAAAACGGCTCTAAGTTGTTAAATTTTTTATATACGGTTTTTGAAAAAATTTTTCGTCCCCATTGTTAAATATTGTTCGAAGATAAGCCGGAAAATCGCTTCTGCATAGGAAACGAGCAAATCGAAGTCAATTTTTTTTTAATATTTTTTAAGGCCGCCTTTTTCCACATTTGGAGCTAAGTACACGTTACACCCTGTGTTTCATAATCAACATATACAAAGTATCCAATAAACTAAATAACTATAAAATGAAATGAAATTCAACAAATTTCTTTAAGAGCACGACTTTTGGCTTTATCGAACCTTACTTTTTATAATACCACTAGCCGGACGCGTGCGCATCTTGCGCAACCAATATAAAAGTCCCATATCAAATATGAACAGAAATCAGCTGTTCAATCATCTATCAATAAAACCTTACATGCGCTTGCGCTGCCATCTGGCGAATGTTAGCAACTGTCGGTAATGCAGTGTTAGTTCTAATCAAATATTCACAATAGTGCCCTAGTACAAATAGATTTCTTTGTGTGCTCACAATTATTTATTTTTAACAAATTATTTTAATAAAATATAGCTAAACAAAAGCACTCCCACCAATAATGCCCAAAGCTCGCTAATAGCACGAATGCCCATCTTTACAACCAAAACTTTATTTATAGATTTGGATTCAAAATAAGAGCGAAAAAGGGACCTGCACATAAAAACAGCAATTACAAATAATATATAAAATTGCCAAATAAGGTAAACCCTAATGTGTATAAATTTCTCTAGCTTTATTACTGTGCATAAAGTTATACATTTGCATGACGGCTTGTGCTGTCATTTATAGCCCAGCAATCCCGAGAAGAATAAAAGTGATGTTTCGGTTATATTAAAAGCTAAATAAAAAATAATTTTATTGTAAATTAAGCCCGCTAGGATATTATTTTATTATTTCAGAAAGTCTCGTCTTTTCAATGAAACACCTATTAGAATTTGAACGCAAAAAATTATGTAGGACCAAGAAATGAAGGATCTTATGAAGCTTCAAAAAATAAAAGTAGTTTCTGTAAATATTTTTTAAAAAAATCACTTCAGATTAACCCTCCAATGAAAAAATCGTAGTTTATCGGTACACAAATGACCCCGAAACCCGATTCGGCGCCATATCTCTTGAACCAAGCAAGATTTTCTAAATTTAATTTTTGCTTTAGATATCCATCCCCGTTTAGCACCATTCACAATTTGATCCAATGTTCTATTTATAACGGTTCAGATTATAACGCATTGTGATGGGTTAATCCATCAGTGCTGATTAAAAACCGATTCGTGTGCATAAATGTAAAAATTCTACATAACACCTGATTTTGAAAACTTTCTTGGAATACCACATCTGCACCGAGGTAAACCGAACCTCCACCGTTTTAGATGAATCCGTAAGAAACCCAATGCGCATATTAGCTATGGAGCCAAATGATAGGTGCCGTTCGTTAGATCAGTGAAGACAGGGGAAGTCAGTAATACAACAACTTGAATTTTAAAGTGGTAGGGAGGGAAAATTTTGGGTACTATTTCCCGACTCTTTGACTATTTTAGTAATGCAAACTTTGGTAATGGAAACTTTAGTTATGTAAAAAAGCCAAGCTTGGTATTTCTCCACATTGGAAAAGGGTAATCGAAAGAAAAGAGAGAATAGAAAATAGAGAAGGGTAGTTGGAGGGTAGTCGCGAAAGTAAAAGAAACAAGAGGGAAAGAGTGGGTTAGACAGAGGAGAGGAGGATGTGTAAATAGAGAAAGTCAAAACAACGCCTGTCGAGTTTGATCATAAAGCTGGGAGCACAGATCATAACGGATCTGAAAACCCATGCTCTACCACTATATAATATGGCACCATTCACCGCTTTTTGCCCAATGTGTCTACCTCTTAACGCTTTATTTACATAGCTAAATTTTGGTTCAATGGACGGTATACCGTCAATTCCGAGCTTTCGTATTAAAAGCCTACGAGATACTCATCTGCAACTTTATTATGTTGTTCCAGATCGTCAGCGTTCTCGTTGACGCCAACGCTCTCTTTCCATATTCGTTGGGTGTGGACAATGTGATACTCTGAAGATCCAGCCAATTAGTTCAGTTGACTGAATGCCAATTAAACAATTCCGGTACGATTACAAAAACGGCAAAAAAATCTTACGATTCGACATTTTTTGTTAAAACCAGAGCAGACCACATACATAGGATAGGTTAGGTGGTAGCTTCCCTGATAAGGATAGCTCACTTGGACAACACGAAGGTCCGTTGTGATACCACATACACCAAAAATAACGGTGACCTAGATCCAGCTACTTAGAGAATCGTTGGGTAGCAACGATAAAGCTCCGAATGATACCGATCTCAACTTTGGATATATCCTCGGGAGATCCAAGTGAGTCGCGACCGAAGTACTTTCGCCTAATTCTGGCAAAAGCTGGACAATCAAGCATAAAGTGATTTGGTGATTCCACCTCATCATCCTCCATACAGCTGCAGCAGGATGGAGTTTCCAGTATATTGAGACGTACCGCATGGATACCCATGGGACAGTGCCCTGTCAAAACCCCAATGACCATTGATAGGTGAGCCTTAGTGAACCCAATTATTTCAGCAGACCTCCTGCCATCCACTTTCGGCCAGAAAGATCTTGCTACCCTGCAAGACGTGGTATCCGCCCAACGTTTGCTGAGCTGATTCGAGGCCCAGCTATGGAGGAGCAATCCACAGGTGGCCAGCGGGATCCCGAAGTCCCTACAGCCATCTTCATCCGGTTCGGTTGTACCGATGCAGGCTAAGAGATCCGCTTGACAGTTACCCGGGATATCACTATGGCCCGGGACCCAGATAATCTTAATTGTAAAATAATTCGATGCAATCGCAAGCGAGGTCAGGCACTCCCAGACCACCCTCGATCGCACTGTAGTTGAGCTCAAGGCCTTGATAGCCGATTGGCTATCAGAGTAGATGTTAAATTCCCTAACCGTGGTAGCACTGGATAGCATTCCATCCACCGCATTCTTAATCGCAGCAATTTCCGCTTGGAATACACTGCAGTGATCAGCCAACTTAAACTTGCGGCTTAAATTTAGCTCTTGACAAAAGACCCCCCCACCAACCTTTCCATCCAGCTTTGACCCATCCGTACATAGTAAGCTCTCAAACTACTTCCTAACTCTCTCTTCTTAAGAAACTTAAGACTTCCCAAAAGTTCTACATTCTTAGGAAGAAACATTTTGGTAAATTGGCTTACAAAACTTTCGATCCGTCTCGAAAAATGTGTACGGTCGAAGTAGGAAGATTTTGCCTGCCGTAAAAATGTGAATGTGATGTCTTTCTTCTTCTGACTAAGCTGACAACTCTACAAGCATGATATTTCTTAGATAATATGTTGCAAGAGGCCGCCGCCATGATGTGACGGTAGCTTGCTCGCCTACCATGCCGTAAGTCCTGTATTTAAGTACCGCAAAAAGTTTTCTAGGCGAAGTCCCCCCTCGACATTGGTTTGGCAAACGCACCGAGTGAATTTCTGCTATGAAAAGCTTTAGCCGCTCAGAAAAACTCGGCCCGAATCTCATAGGAGGTTAATCGCGCCAAGTATTTACTTTGTTTAATATGTACGTTGAAAGCGCAAACAAGTTAAAAGCGTGGCTTATGAAAATGAAGAAACTATGAAAATGTATTTGTAGCTAGTTTATACGTTCAATATATATGTGCATAAAAAGAAAAAATAGCAAAACAACAACATTTTTACTGATGGCTACTGCCATCGTGCAACATTGAATATTTTTACTAAAGCTAGGAAGAACCACATCAGAAAATGTAGATGCAACAATTTACCACGTACATTCATAGCAACATTTCTTTTATTTCTACTGCTTTTATTATGGAGGGGTTGGAAAGAAGGTGCAAAAAAATGTGTATGCATGTACAACTTATGTATGTATGTATAGTCTGAAAACAAAATATAATACAAATATGTATGTATGTCTGTACCTATGTGTAATATAAAGAAAATTATGAGTGACGTACTGCAAAAAATACAAATGTTGATGTTAATATAACTGTTGTCTGCATATAGACTGTCACATTGAGTTCATAATAAAGTGTAATGGAAAAAAACACAATTTACCTTGTAAGTTTTTCTTATACTGGTATATAACACAGTGTATTTTTTTGAAAACACTTGTAGAACTTAACAGCCAGCTCTCTATACGATTAACAAACAAAACCTTAAATAACGCACTTTTGTGACTTATGGCAGAGTCAGAATGAAATTTTTCATATCGATGCGTTCAACTCAATCTTATGCATGCCAGTAACATCGCCACAATCACCATGCAGTCAAAAGCCCAAGTAGTCAGCAAACATTCTAGTTCATTGACTTGAATTGTGTGGGGTTATTCACAGTAGTTAGTATTTGAGGAAATGTACGAGTGCCTTCTGTAGCTAGTTTGCAATGCATACTTCAGTTGACAATGCTGGATATCGTCCAAATCAACGAAAAGGCCAAGCCTTCCATATCAATAGTTTCAGACGGAAAACCTATGCCAATGCCAAAACCCCTTGGCCATGAGGGCATCAGCAGCCTAGCATATTTTTCCTACTTGTCGTTAAAAGCCTTTGCAATTCCAGAATAAGTGATAATGGTAAGGATAGGAAGACCATAGACCGGAAACCCAGCCAGTGCCTACCTTTGGTCAGTAACGAAAACGTTTAAAGCCGTTATTGTTCCCCCAATTAAATGAAATTCTTCGGTAATCCAGCCATCATCATGACTTTCGTAAAGTGCATATCACTACCACCGTTCTGAACTCCATTAACACTCATCATGGGATGGTGCTAGTGCAGCTTGCCCTGTTTTGACATAGTCAGCCAAGATTGGTTCATCCTTCTCCGTTAGATAGATAGATAATTTATTGAAGATTGCACTGCGACTATTGGTCTATTGTGCCCTCACCTCCTTCACAACACATTATCCAAGCCGACTTCCTTGATGAACCCTAGCAGTTCTCTCGGCTTGAGGGATTTAATGTGGGAATTTTCTGGCCATGGTGAGCCAATAAACTATGCCCTGCGTCTTGAGATTGTTTCACATTCCAGGAGGATAGGGTCCGCCGTCTCCGCTGATCGATCACAAAATCGGCATGTGTTATTCCGTGACTTTTTAGGTTTTATATATGTGTACGTATTTTTATTAAAATTTATTCCAAAGTATAATGTATTGAAGTGATAAATTTTAAAGTGATATATGTATATATAAATTAGGGTGGGTCGATTTGTATGGACGAAAGTTAACCGATATCGCGCCATCGATTTTTCGATAGGATTTGGACTCAGGAAAAAAGTTCCACTACGCATACCCAAAAATAATTTTAAATTTTTTTTTCGACTTTGATTTTTAAGGCTTTTTCATGACCTACTAAAAAATGTTCATATGTATACCCTGACTGATCCAAAAATATTTTAGGGGGCATTTTTGGGTCGGACAGGGTATACATGAAAATTTTAAAATTAAATGAAAATTTTTTTAGTAGGTCATGAAAAAAACCTTAAAAATCAAAGTCGAAAAAAAGTAAAAAAAATAAAATTTCGCAGGCTCGAAAATTATTTTTTTGGGTACGCGTGGTGGAACTTTTTTTCCTGAACCCAAATCCTATCGAAATATCGATGGAGCGATATCGGTTAATAAATCGACTCAGTCTAATATACATACTTTTTCTATATATGAAATATAATGAATAAAACAAATTTGAGCTAATTTATAAATTTTCAAGTAATTTTTCAACCCAACTAGGACTAGTATATTAACTAGTAGGATGCTGATGCAAATATCTACTAGTATGACAACTGGTATTACAATGTTGCATACACTGAACAACTGGTATGTTGATAATGAATACACTAACTAGTATGCCATTTGGTATAATGCTGATGCAAAGGCTGACTAGTATGTTAATTGATATGACCTTGATGGGTATGCTGACTAGTATGGCATCTGGTATGATGTTGGTGTATATAATGACTAGTTTGACAATTGGTATGATGCTGATGCAGAGGCTGGCAATTGATATTTCGTAGGACATCGCCGTGTTAAAAATACCAGTTGGTAATATGGAAAAAATACAGAACTCATACTAGTTAGGATTTTTGGCAAACTAGAATTCTTCTAGTATACAACTAGTTGGTTTGACTGCAGGGCATACATGATGTTGCGTTTTTAGATACAAAGGAACTTCCGATTTAGCAAATGAAACTTATTTTGCCTTGCCGGGTTAGGTTGAAAATTTCGCGAACCACTATTATAAACATTCTCATTATACAAGAAAAATACTTCATAACATATTTTGTCTCCAATCCTTTTGCTTAAATTCAGTTTTTAATTGTGAAAAACGTTGGAAAAGTACCAAAGACTGTGAGAAATAACTTTACTTGCAAAAAGTGAAAGAATCCATAGCCAAAGCAAGTGTCAAATTTTTCTTCTTGTGCTTTACGTGTAGAAAAAGTTGAAGATTGCCAACTTTTTAAATTCAGATGGCGCTAGTGTTGCTCGATCTGTCGTTCTCCATAAAAATATATGAAAAAGTTCATTGTGGCGCGGCCATTTGGAGTCAACATTCATATCAATGTAGGTGTTAATAAGGCTAGATGTATTTCAGCATTCGTAAAGCAATGATCAATGATTACAAGGTGGAGATACCCCCTAGAACGGATTGGTCGGACGACAGAGTTGGCAGGGAGGAGGCCACCTCAATGTATACTGACGGGTCCAAAATGGACTGCGGCGTCGGTGCCGCTGTCTACTCCAACCAACTAAAACGTCGCAATCTCCATCCGTCTTCAATACACAGCCAGCATCTTCCAAGCAGAGCTGCAAGGAATAGAGAGGGCCTGCATCTTCCTTTTGCATAACCGGATAGACGGTGAGGTAGTTATATACTCCGACAGCCAAGCGGCACTCAAAGCGGTAGAATCACCGTACACATCCTCTAAAGCCGTCGATAACTGTAAGAGGGTACTACGTGAAGCAGCCAACCAGGCAGCTGTCACTCTCAGCTGGGTACCCGGCCACAGAAACATTGACGGCAACGAAAAATCGGATAAAAATAGGAAAGGAAGGAGCGTCGTTGTACATCACGGAAGCAGTCGCGGTGCATCGAAGAGACATTCTCACCTATCTAAGGAAAATAGTAATCCGTAAAGTAGCGGTACGATAAACGATCGAAATTCATTCACAAATACTTTTATGTAGAAATATTTCATTTTTTGAAATTTTAAGAAGACAGTTTTTGTATTCGAGCTGATGCCCTTGTTTGACTTCAAGTTGTAGTTGTAAAGCTCTTTTAGCCAAATTTTTCTCGAGCACCCTTATTTTGAACGTTTTTCTATTAACTTTTCCTAAGTTTCATGCGAAGGTCCTACAAAACACCACACGGTACAAAGTCTGAAATAACTCTTCCAGTCCCTCTTTAACTTTGCACCCTGTAAACGTGCTAAAAACCGTTTTTACAAATAGGTAGTGTGAAGATAGTATGAAAAAAACATATGATAAGACAAAATGTACTCAAACCTGCAAATAACTATTTATTTTTTTACTTTGCTCTTTTCTTTCTTTGTTAAACATCGTCCTGCGTGTTTGCTTGGCCCAAATACTCTCCTTTGAATCGTTAGTGCGAGCAGCGAGCTGATGTCCTTGTTTGTCGTTACATAAGTAAAACATATCACAGTGTGATACAAAACTTTTTTTTGTGACAACTTTTTTTTGTCAACTTGTTATTTTTTTCTGCACTCAAGTTTACAAACATACATATATAAATTTATATTTCCTTTGTGTAGCTTAGCCGCCACCCAACATGGCTTCCGTTTTGTTCGCTTGTTACCTACATTCTGTGTACAACTTTGCACCGCCTGCTATCTTTCTGATGTAAGTTAAGAGTAACCTCAGACTCGCACCCATCTGCGCGTTACTGGTACTGAATTTTTTTTTCTTTTTGTTATCTTCTTTTAGTAATTTCATCGAATTTGATGTTACTACATACATTTGTGTATACATTTTTATACTCAGCGTGTTTTGCACACAGAGTATATTAACTTTGATTGGATAACGGTTGGTTGTACAGGTATAAAGGAATTGAGATAGATATAGACTTCCATATATAAAAATCATCAGTATCGAAACAAAATTTGATTGAGCCATGTACGTCCGTCCGTCTGTCCGTTAATACGATAACTTGAGTAAATTTGGAGGTATCTTAATGAAATTTGTTACATAGGTTTCTGTGCACTCATCTCAGATCGCTATTTAAAATGAACGATATCGGACTATAACCACGCCCACTTTTTCGATATCGAAAATTTCGAAAAAAGAAAAAGTGCGATAATTCATTACCAAAGCCGGATAAAGCGATTAAACTTGGTAGGTGGGTTGACCTTATGACGCAGAACAAAAAATTAGTAAAATTTTGGAAAATGGTCGTGACTCCGCCCACTTTTAAAAGAAGGTAATTTAAAAGTTTTGCAAGCTGTAATTTAGCAGTCGTTGAAGATATCATCCTCATCATCATCATCATCATTTATTTAAGAGTTCGTTATTAGTACAATAAGATAACATAACATTTTATCGTACAACACAAAATTATTACAAGTCAAGTGAATCGTATTCATTTATAAATATACATACATATAATTAATTTAACAAATTTTAAACAGAATAAATAGCTTAAGTATAAAAAGCATAGAAAAGGAAGGTAAGAAGTCAATAGAGCATTATGCTGATAGTTGGTTTATGTTTTATTAGAAAAAAAACTATAAAGAACACGTCTATAGTTGTTTTGGTTTAAAGAGTTTCTCACAGTAGACGGTATTGAGTTCCAGAGACGTATGGTGTTGACGAAGAACAGCCTAGCCGATGCCACATAATTAAAACTGGGTATATTCAGAGTACATGACCTGGTGGACCTATTAAACGCAAGTTTGTCATACAAGTATGGGGGAGACTTCGTTAAGATTAGTCTGAATAAAAATATGCAACTCCTTGTCCTTTGATACTCAGTTATGTGGCAACCTAATAGACGAGATCTCCATGCAGATACATGGTCAAATTTGTGCAAGCCATACACATACCGAGTGACGTGGTTGAAAGCAACCTCTATTTTATGGGCAGAGCTCGAGTATAATGCATTGTATACCAACTCTGAGTATGTTATGATTGGCATAATGAGCTGTATGGCTAGCTTTCTCCTAATTTGAAAGGGAGTGTAGGGAGCGGACTGCCTCAGATTACGCAAAGTGCCATAAACTTTACCCATCACGGCGTTAATATGGTCGCTGCCATTAAGACTGGAATTAATCACTATACCAAGATTCTTTACTTTATTGACGGTCTTCACGTTAGAGTTGCCAATAATTATTGCAGGTATTTGAAGGTTCGATATGTTTTTCTTAGCAATAGGTAACATGTATGATTTTGAAACATTGAGACATAGGCCATTGTCATTCGCCCAACATAATATGGATGACAAATCCCTATTTACTCGACAACATAAGTCACATATATCAGTAAACTCACTAGACAAATACAACTGAATATCGTCAGCGATATCACGATGAAATTTGGCAGGAACGTTACTCCTATAACTGTATGTGTGCTAAATAAAAATTAGCAATATCGGATGAGGAACATGCCCACTTTTTAAAGTCAGATTTTAACAAAAAATTTAATATCTTTACAGTATATAAATAAATTATGTCACCATTCAACTCCAGGCGTGGCTCCGCCCTTTTTCATTTAATTCGTCTAGAATACTTTTAATGCCATAAATCGAACAAATATTTACCAATCCTTGTGAAATTTGGTAGGGGCATAGATTCTATGACGGTAACTGTTTTCTGTGAAATGGGCGAAATCGGTTGTAGCCACGCCCAGTTTTTATACGACAGTCGACCGTCTGTCCTTCCGCTCGGCCGTTAACACGATAACTTCAGCAAAAAATCGATATATCTTTACTAAACTTAGTTCACGTACTTATCTGAACTCACTTTATCTTGGTATAAAAAATGACCGAAACCTTTCTATGACCACGCCGACTTTTTCGATATCGAAAATTACGAAAAATGTAAAAAATGCCATAATTCTATACCAACTACAAAAAACGGGATGAAACATGGTAATTGGATTGTTTTATTGACGCAAAATATAATTTTAGAAAAAACTTTGTAAAATGGGTGTGACACCTATCATATTAAGTAGAAAAAAATGAAAAAGTTCTGCAGGGAGAAATCAAGAGCCTTTGGAATCTTGGCAGGAAGACTGTTCGTGGTCTTACATATATAAATAAATTAGCGGTACCCGACAGATGATATTCTGGGTCACCTTGGTCCACATTTTGGTCGATATTTCGAAAAGGCGTCCACCTATAGAACTAAGGCCCACTACCATTTTAAAATACTCATTAACACCTTTCATTTGATACCCATATCGTACAAACACATTCTAGAGTCACCCCTGGTCCACCTTTATGGCGATATCTTGAAAAAGCGTCCACCTATAGAACTATGGTCCACTCCCTTTTAAAATACTCTTTAATACCTTCCATTTGATACCCTGGTTATACAAACAAATTCTAGAGTCACCCCTGGTCCATGTTTATGGCGATATCTCGAAAAGGCGTCCATCTATAGAACTAAGGCCCACTCCCTTTTAAAATACTCTTTAATACCTTCCATTTGATACGCATGTCATACAAACACATTCCAGGGTTACTCTAGGTTCATTTTCCTACATGGTGATTTTCCCTTATTTTGTTTATAATATTCGGTTACACCCAAACTTAGCCTTCCTTACTTGTTGTATGTGAGTTCGCGCTTTTTTTCTCGGTCCAAAATTTATGAAATTCGCGGCGTGAAAAGAGCAGTGCTTTACATGAATGCTTACAAAAATACCTACTTCTAGAGGTATTTTACATATTTGTATGGTTTTAAAAATATTCTCCCATGCTCAAGTACGTCGTTTTTTGTAATCTTCGCGTGAGTTGTGGGTGCGTTTACAAAATGTATCATTGAAAAATTTGTGCGTCCTTTGAAGCATAAAATAAGCAACGCCAGCGCATATTTGTTAATGCCACGCCTCAACCCCTTTTAAGAGCAGCGTTCATTTGTTATATTGCTTACATTTATTTTGAATTGTGTACAATGAACTTCGTTGTATCTTTGCGGAGGGTTTGGTATTTTTCAAAATGTCAGCATTTCAAAATTTAAATTTTGAAATTAATCTTACTTTCTTTTGATGGCTGGTTTCTTTTGATGAGGTTTATATGAAGTTCTATAAAACGCACTTCCGTACTTTTGTTGGAAAAATAAAACGAGCTATCGCTATAATTATTACATATGTAGCTCAGAATTCAATATTAAGGCCCGAACACATAAGAATAACCTACTTGACGATCCCCATATAAACACATGCCGTCAACTCATCTGTGAGCGCACGATGCTGCAGTGGACTGCATATGTTTGTATGGGGATCGTCAAATAGGTTATTCTTATGTGTTCGGGCCTTTAGTACGCTTGGGTTTGAGTTAAATCTCTATCTGTTTTGGTATAAAGCTCGGCAACAGTGCAATTTGCTTGCATTCAATTGAAATGGTAGGTAGTGGTAAAAGAAGGCGTTGGTAAGGGGAAAGATAGTGAGAGCAAATGGGAGAGCGGAAAATATGTTAATGTATAAATAAAAATCTGATAGATTCGTAAGTTTTAAAAATATTATAAATATGAAGAGAATGAAGACATTTTGCCTGAAAAAGTATTGCTATCGGCACCCACCCGATTGCAGGTGTAAAAACACTTGCCGTCCCTTGTAACACATCGGCCGATATCGCCAAGGCTGTTAAGCTTTAACTGCGTATTGATAATGATGAAAGTTTGGATATTTGGGTTTATAGAGGCTTGTCTTTGTAAATCAAGCATACCTGAAGGGCTGGAGGGATTTTGATAAAATTTATCGCACAGAAAACAGACTGGATGAATTTAGTGGTTATACTATCGCGGATTTCGGATTTGCCCCCGTTTTAGACTTTTCGAAATCATTTTATTTTCTGTGATATTTTGGGACAGGGCGGCAGTCCCATGCCCCTGGAAAAGGAAATTCGTAAATTGTTTCAAAATCGTTATACCTCTTATGATATTAAGTAGGTATATGAGTTATATAAAGCGAGGCCTAAGCTATTTCGAGAAACCGGACGTTACTCGATAACGTGTGGAATATTTCAGAATAACGTCGGGAATATTTTGGTACAGTTTCCGGGTAATTTCAGAACAACTATTTCGTGATAGTTTTAAAAATTATTTCAGAAATATTTGAAGCTGCAGTCTTGATCATTTAGGGCTTATTTGCGAATCAATTCGAGTTTTTTTTAGATCATTTCGTGAACGTTTGATGAATGTGTTTAGTTTAATTTCTGGGATATTTTGGGATCGCATAAGAAACACCTTGGGATTATTTGGGGATTTGTTTAAGAATAATTTCGAAACTGCTTAAGAATAATTTGAGATTAACTTTCAATGGATTTCCTACGGATCCATGTGCGGTTATTTTATAAATGCTTAGGATTCGTTGCGGGCTTATGATCTGGGTTATTGCGTCAAATTTAAGTTTTTTTTGGCAATAGTTTGTTTGAGATTGCTTTCAAGACCCTTTTTTTAAACATGTGAAGATCTTTTCGGGATTATTTTCGAAATCGAATCGAGATTTTTTGGGAGAGTTTTTTGGGGCAATCTCTCCCCTGCTTCAGTAATATTTCGGAAACAATCGAGAATAATGTTGGGAATCTTTTAGGGGTTTTTCGGAACCAATTTGGAACTATTTCGGATTGATCTTTAAATTATGTTTGGCGTCGTATCTGGGCTATCGTCAGATTAATTAGACTTGTTTTCAGAATTATTTCAGAATTTTATCTGGATAATATCTGCATCAATCTTGGCATTACGTCAAGACTATTGCGGGATTATTTTTAGGATAATAACAGGAGTTTTCTGATTAAAAAAGTCTAAAAAACATAAATTTTTTGAGCTGGAAAACATTATGCCTTAGAGTCAATTTCTCATGAGGGTTTAAACGTAAGCATTGTTTACAAACTTTAAAATGAACTCAGAGTTGAAAACATAACTTGTCTCTCTGCAAAGTCGCTTTAGTCTACTGGTTCGAGAATTAATGCAGGTCGATGGGTATAAAATTTATTTCTTTTTTAGAATCAGCCTAATGTATATAGTAAGTATTAAGCTTTTTATTAACCTATATCGCGCCATCGATTTTTCAATAGGCTTTGGGCTCAGGAAAAAAAGTTCCACTAAGCATACCCAAAAAAATGATTTTCGGGCCTGCAAAATTTGAGTTTTTTGACTTTTTTTCTTTGATTTTTGAGGTTTTTTCATGACCTACTTAAAAAATTTTCAATTGATTTTAAAATTTTCATGTATACCCTGTCCGACTCAAAAATGTCCGCTAAAAGCTTTGGCGATAACAGTTTTTTGAAAAAAAAAAATTTTTTTTTGGTATTGAGGAGTGTTTTGGTGAAAAATTTTTTTTTCGCCATTTTTTTTAAGGGTTTCTTCAGAAACGTGCAAAAGTGTTGCCGATGAAAACGAATTTGTCTCATAGTTCCTATCCCACTTTAAATTATGAGGTAAAAACATTGGCATTAACAGTTTAAAAAAAAAAAATTTTTTTTTGGGTTTTTGGGACTTGTTTTTGTCGAAATCGATTTTTTTCATTTTCAAGGCTCCAAATCATTTTTTATGTATATGTTTCCACCAATAAGTATACCAAAATGATCAGGGACGAGCTGAGTTGATTTAGTAGTCCGTCTGTCTGTCCGTCCGTCTGTCCGTCCGTCTGTCCGTTTGTTGGAACGCAAACTAGTCCCTCAATTTTTGAGATATCTTGATGAAATTTGGTAAGCAGGCATATTTCGATGGGGGATTTGACATTTGTCGGAATCAACCGGATCGGACCACTATAGCATAAACCTCCCATACAATCGATAGTTCAATAATAGGGTTTTCGCCATTTCTGCCCCATTTCTGCCTCATCTAAACAGCTAGCAACATCAAATTTTACCACAAGCTTACGTATTGGGCGTAGATGATTGTCTGAAAAAACGTCAAGTTCGGACATATTTATAGTATCTTTTTTAAAAACTGTTAATGCCAACGTTTTTATCGTATAATTTTAAGTGGGATAGGAACTATGAGACATATGCACGTTTCTGAAGAAACCCTTAAAAAAATGGCGAAAAAATAATTTTTTTCACAAAAACACTCCTTAAAACCCAAAAAATATTTTTTTTTTTTTTCAAAAAAACTGTTATTGCCAAAGTTTTTCGTGAACAATTTTGAGTAGGACAGGGTATACATGAAAATTTTAAAATCAAACGAAATTTTTTTAAGTAGGTCATGAAAAAAACCTTAAAAATCAAAGAACAAAAAGTCAAAAAACTCAACTTTGCAGGCTCGAAAAATTTTTTTTGGGTATGCTTAGTTGAACTTTTTTTCCTGAGCCCAAAACCTATCGAAAAATCGATGGCGCGATATGGGTTAACTTTCGTCCATGCAAATCAACCCAGCCTAGTAAGTATATTTACAGTAATTTGAAATTTATTCAAATATGTACACGAAATATATACATAACACAGCCTTTCATATCGCTTCACATAAAAACGTTAACATACAACTGCCATTGACTACATGAATTTTTATGTATTTAGTGAAAAAAGTGCTAAATTAAAAATTATTATGATGCGCCTATGTCGAGGCCTACCACAGTTAATCGGCTTAACTCAGCAGAAAACTGTTGGTGGCTAATAACTTCACATGCATATGAAAAAAAAGGAAAAATATTCACTTTGAAAAAATAGCTACAACCAAATGCATGTGACTGACCCAGACATTTGCTAGTCCAACCACAAAGATTAAAATACAAGAATTCCATTATTTACCGTTTTCCTCCCTCTTTTTTCTGTCTATCATCATTTTATTCACATTTTTTTGATAATAATCGCGCGAAAATTAAAAATCTGCTCAACAGCAATTCATAGGAATTTCGCTAGATTATTAGGGGAATTCATTCACACACCTATAAACATTTATACAAACACACAAATTTACCCAGCAACAACGTAGAAAGTGGAAAAGAGTTCCTAATTTCAACAAATTTTCGTGATAACAAGGTAAACCGTATTTAGTTTTTAACAAGTAAGGAAGTCTAAGTTCGGGTGAAACCGAACATTACATACCCAGCTGTACACTTGAAATGCTGTTGTTGTTTGTTTTGTGTGCTTAATAGTGTTGCAAGGCTGCGCAATAATACATATACATATGGTTCTATTCTGAACTAATTTTTCTTCAAGTTATGGCTCCCGAAACATTGAAAATTGCTTAGTCATAAAAGGGGCAGTGACACGCCCATTTTTTTTTAATTTGAAGTTTTTGCTATTTTTGTTATAAATCCACTTGGGAAATGAAATACCATGGATATAAAGCTGTTTTTTGCATAGATATAGCTTATTTTATTCGTCCACGACTCTTTTAAAAATCTTTTATATAAAATTTGGCGTGGTCCTTAACCGATTTCGTTAATTTTTCTTCACAGGGGGAACCCTTATTTTGCCAATAAATATACATATATATTTTCTTGAGCAACGACCCTGTAAGAACACAGTCGTTTAAATACCAGAGATAAATGAGACTAAAGTTTTTTGAATGCAATTTTATTTGAGCACAAGTGTTCTTCTTCTCATGTTTAGTGTATACCCTTTGGCTTAAGTGCATTTTCAATACGAATATTATATTTTTAACCAATGTTCGTCTTATACATTGCTAAATCTGACTTTCGTGTCTTGTAGCTTCAAAGAGCACAGCGAGATAAAGAAAATATCAAAATTTTGCTATGAAATGCTTCGCAGTGAAGACTTTTCTGCCTCGCAGATGCCGTTCGGAGTCGATGTAAAACATGTACATAGGTCCCTTCCTTCCAATTAGAAGGAAAAATTGAAAGATGTAAGACGCAAATTGGAAGAGAATCTCGGCCTAAAACCTCTTCCGACGCCATCGCGCCTTGTATTTATTTATTTTTCTTATGATGTGGATAACGCGCTTTGGGTACAACCCCCACGATGACGTTGACAATGGCAACGACACTGTTGGTAGTGATGGCGTAAAAGTTAACAGTAACGAAACGATAATGGTATCAACTGACTGATGTGCACACTCGTAAATTAAAAGATTTTCAAAAAATTCTGTCAAGCAACATATTTATGCTCATTAGGGTGGTTCATTTTTTTAAGTCTTCAAGGTCAATAAAGTGAGTCATCCGTAAATTTTGTTCACATAGCTTTAAGAGCCAAATACTGGAAATTGAGTAACTCTTAATCTTTTCTAGTAAGTTCAAAATCCAATGGGGAAGCTTTGGCAATGCATTACTACGACATTGGTGACTACCTAAATGAGCAGACTTGAAGCTTCATTGCTTTAGGTGTTACATTGAAAATTGTCCTGAAAATTGTGTAAGCCGAGCTATAGGGCTTTTAGCATTCGTTAAACGTTGGCTAAACATATTCAACGACCCTTACATTACGAAAGCACTTTTGACCTCATTATGAAGCCAAGGGACAAAATTCAATTTTCGGTTAAGTGTGCCAAACTTTTTTCCGTGAAGGAACTTTGCGGATATACACATTTTAACTTCTGTGCGACGTGCCTAAAGGTATACGATGGAAATTTTTGATATTTGATAAATACAAAAATTAGTCGTATTTGTTGAGTCTCCAAAGCCCTTTTTACTTTCAGTCGTTTACTCGATTTTGAAGTCTCACCCTAATGAATATTTGTAATAATGGACATCCCTATCTCCATAAAAACGTTTAAGTTGTTATCCTTGAGCAGTGTGTTCACAGTTATTCAAATTTGTTAAGCGAATAAGAAAAAATGCGAAACTGAAAAATATGTAAAAAAAAATTATAAAAATAATAATGAAAGCTTCATATAAGAACAGCAAAAGAAGCAGTGAATCAAGTCGTTATCCGCTGTTTTTTTTTTTTTTTTTTTGTGTAAAAGGAAAAATCCAATTTTCCATGCTTCTTGTCAACAATGACTTTTTCAGGCAGGACGTTTGTAAGGGAGAGTTAAGCATATTATTTTGTGAAAAATTGTTGTTAGCAGCTTTCATAAATATCACATACATTTACATGGCCAAAATATCATAGTGGCAAAGGAAGTGAAGAGGTATGGTTATGGGTATGCAAAAATTGAAGAGTGTTGGCGAATTTTGCGCAAAAGAGGGGTGAAAAAGGAACTGAGAAGGCGAAGTCATATTGCGGGCGCCAAATAATGGAGGGAGGTGAAAATTGGACGGTGTGAAAATTATTTATTATAAGTATGATGAAGTAAGCAATGATGTTGTGTAGTACGGAGTAGACAGTTATCATTTGCCAAGTTCATATGTATATGTATATAGGAATGGGTATTTATTAGTGTATGTCTGAATGTATATACATACTGCTAATAACTTCTGTGTTACTGACGGGTTGTTGACTCGTTGCTGTCATTTATTATAAGGAATTTAGTTTAGTCTTTAACCGAAACACATTTTTCCGAGTAATATAAACACAAGAGGAGTTTAATTTATGTATGCAAATATAAACACATGCATATATATATATATATATATACATTTTTTGGTTGAGCACGGCCAAGACAGTTACGCGCTTAAATTTTTAATTTTTGCTCGCGGTATGGGTGAATCTTGAATGCAAGCATAAGGCGTAAGCGTAGTTTTCGTAGGTGGTATGATATATGGGGGATATATGCAATTTGTAGTAAATGCGGGTGTAGTGTGCCGTACTGGTATACTGTATGGAGTCATAGAGAACGAGTAAGCGTAGACCTAGTGTGTGGTATTTGTTGGAGTAATAGAGAATGTAAGAGCAAGAAATATGGCAGCATAATGTGGGAACAATATACGTGGTAGAGTTGATATAAGCGGAATCACACAGCATTTCATCTGAATATAAATTGAAGACCCTGTACACAATTTGTATGCATGCAAGTGCGCGAAGTATACACTACTGTTTTTTTTGGAAATAAAGAGGTACAAAAGCAAAACACTTGGTTAGCTATTTAGGTTTAACTTGAAATTTGTTTGTTTGTAGGATTTTGTTGGTTGAAATATAAAAGTGCAAGAAAAGAGGAAAAGTAAAACAACTAAAATAAAAAAATAGATAAATTGAAATAAAATAAAATAAAATAAAATAAAATAATTTAAAATAAAATAAAATAAAATGACATAAAATAAAATAAAATAAAATAAAGTGATACAAAATAGGTTAAAATTAAATGAAATAAACAAAATAAAACGAAATGAGAATAAAATAAAGTGAAATAAAAGAGTATAAACCGAAATGAAATAAACAGAATAAAACAAAATAAAGTAAAATTAAATAAAACAAAATAAGAAAAAATAAAATAAAATAAAATAAAGTGAAATAAAATAGGATAAATGAAATAAACAAAATAAGAATAAAAGGAAACAAAATTAAGTAAAACAAAGTAAGAATAAAATAAAATAAAATAAAATAAAATAAAATAAGAATAAAATAAAATGAAATAAAATAAAATAAAATAAAATAAGAAAAACTAAAATAAAATTAAATAACAAAAAATAAAGTTAAGTACAATAAAGTAAAATAAACAAAAATTGAAAAATAAAATGAATTAAAATGTAAGAAAACAAAATAAAATAAACTAAAATAAAATTAAAATAAATAAGATGAAATAAAAATAGAATACAGTAAAATGAAATGAAATAAAATAAAGTAAAATAAAATAAAATAAAATAAAATAAAATGACGGAATTTAGCAGTTCCTGAAATGGATATATACAACGAGCTTTGGCAGTTGTCTAATTTTTTTCTTTCTTATATTCAAATTTAAAACTTTTTCAATTAAAGAAAAATTTATCATAATAATACTAATGATAAAATAATTTTTGTTAGGCCTTGAGCTCGATTCAAACCCGCGATCTTACAAATCAGCAGGCCGATTTAACAACAAAAATGATTAATACATCACAGAGCACGGGGAAAAAGTGTCAATAAAACATGACACTATGGCATCATTGCCATGAAACAAGTCCAAATTTCAAAACTATTCTGGCACAGATGTCGCAGTGCTGTGAATATCAATTGGCACGAACCAGAATAGAAGTAGGATTAATGAAGACAAACAAAAAACCGCTGCGATGGCTGAATGGTTATAGCAGCGGCGCCTAAACGTTGCCGATGAAGGAATTTAGCAGTTCCCGAAATGGATCTATACAACGAGCTTTGGCATTTGTCTAAATTTTTATAACTTTCATGAAAATGAAATGGTATATTAATTTCGTCACGAAACCGAAAATTGTAAGTTCTTAAAGGAAAATAGATAGACCCACCATTAAGTATACCGAAATAATCAGGTTGAAGAGCTGAGTTGATTTAGCCATGTCCGTCTGTCCGTCTGTCCGTCTGTCTGTTTGTATGCAAACTAGTCCCTCAATTTTTGAGATATCTTGATAAAATTTGGTAAGCGGGTGTATTTGGGTGTCCGATTAGATATTTGTCGGAACCGGCCGGATCGGACCACTATAGCATATGTCCTCCATACAACCGATTTTTCAGAAAAAGAGGATTTTTGTAATATCTTACTCAATTTAACAGACTGAAGCTTCAAACTTCACCATATAATTTCGTATATTGCACATATTTTTGTCTGAAAAAATCATTGAGATCGGTGGTATATATATTATATACCCCATATAAACTGTATTTTTTTCCCCTTTTTTACGGCTAGAAGCTTCAAAATTCATAAAATTTCATCAAATAGTTACGTTTACGTCACATATTGTTGAAATACGTGATATGTAGTCATAGTTTTTACACGCAGACCACAAAAAACCTGAAACTTTGCATCCTCACACAGATTACCTACCTATTTTTATTTTATATTTATCTTAGAAATCGTTTAGGTATGTAGATCTGTTCACTATATATTTCTTATCTTATACATCCGATTATTCGGAGATTACGAATGGGATAAGATTATTGTTCAGCCCCTTTCATGAAAGGTATGAAGTCTTCGGCACAACCGAAGACAGTCCCGTCCTTTCTTGTTTCTTTCTTATATTCTAATTAAAAATTTTTTTCAGTTAAGAAAAAATTTATCATAACAATAATAATAGTAAAATAATTATTGTTAGGCCTTGAGCTCGATTTAAATCCGCGATCTTAAAATAAAATAAAATAAATTAAAATGGAGTAAAATAAAATAAAACATAATGAAAACTGACGAAATTAAATAAAATAAACTTTTATACAAAGCCCGAAATTATTAGTTTCTGGTAAAGTTGCCTCCGTTGAGATTTAACTTCAATCCCTGTGCAAGCCATAATTATCTAACTAAGGAAAAAATACTTTTCCTAAGAAAATAAGATATTCAGATTTTCTCCCATTTTAGGAAACTTTTTTGTAGTGGACATATGCACACATATATTTATGATATATGTATTACCCACACGTTTGTTTATTTGCAACTTACAACGCGAAATGTAGGCTAATGGGGAACAATTCGAATTTCACTTTCACAATTAAACAGATTAAAATGATGCACACTTTTCAGCTTAGCTATGATTTGAATGCTAAAATCATTAACGTTAACAACAAATATTTACCAGGGTTAAGTAAAGCTATGAATGTATGTTTGTATGTACAAGAAAATTTCGCACCGAGATCAAAAGCAGTTAAAACTATTTACGAGGCATCATCAGATTCGCTAAACAGGATAAAGGATAAAAGTGACAGTATGCAGGCCAAAGGATGCAGCCGGATGCATGCCGAACATTTGTAGGTACACACATAGATTAGGTTGACAATGTAGCTGTCTACTTAGATTTGTGAGTTTAAACAAGTAAAGGTGTCTAAGTTCGTGTGTAACCGAACATTATATACCCACCGTGAGCTTCAATTGCACATGTCATTTCAGATAAATTACTTTTTACATAAACGTGGCACCGCCCGTTTAAAAAAAAAATGTCTCCTCATTTCCTCTTATGATATGTGAAATATAATTGATTCAAAACTATTTTTTTCTGAGTTATAACTTTTTATTCTAGTCTATGACCCTTTTAAAATTGTTTCATATCTAAGTTGCTGTGGTCTTTAACCGATCCCGTCAATTTTTACTAGAAATATTTTCTACTATAAGAAAAATGTGTGTACCCAATTTTATTATGATCCGTTAACTTTTTTTCGAGGATTTTAGTCATAAAAGGGACGGTACCACGCCCATTTTTTAAAATTTGAAGGTTTTCCTATTTATTGTTTTAAATCCACTTGGGAAATGAAATACCATTGATATAGAGCTCTTTTTTTTCAAAGACATACATTTTTTTGTTCGTCCACGACCCTTTTAAAAATCTTTCATATAAAAGTCGGCGTGGTCCTTAACCGATTTCGTTAATTTTTAAACCGTTTTATTTAAGTTGACTAGACAGGCTGCACAGCTGGCCGACCAGCGCGAATTTTGTAATTAAAATTTAAGTAACTTCCCGATAAGCTATAAGCTTGAAACTTGGAATATAGTTCAGAACCCGATGACAGTGCAAGAATAAGAAAAAAATTGCCGCTAGGTGGCGCAGGGATCGAGATATTCACAAAAATCGCATTTGTGGTCCGATTTCGCTCATATTTGGAAATCATATTTGACACACAGAAATAGAAACTGCTTTAGTAAAAAAAATTCACGCTAGGTGTCGCAAAAATTGAGATATTCAAGAAACTTGTTCTTGTCTGTCCGATTTGGCTCTTTGAACAAATAATACATACAGTCCGGTAGAAATGACATCAAAATATTTTGGAGCACATAAATTAAAATTTTGCTAGTGAAAATTTTTAAGTTAAACGGTTTTATTGAAAACAATACTTACATTAAGTAGTAATAATACTAAAGGATAGAAAATAATTAGGTAGGTCCTTGGTACTAGTCATTTACACTCCTCATCAATCTAGGGCGTTGATCAGACAATTAAGTAAAAGCTTTGGGCGCATGAAATTTCTGAAAATGTGAGGCGTAGCATAACCTGATTAAGGTTCAGTTGGTCTTATATATGACTATCAATAGAAATTTGACGCGTCCAACGCTTTTACTTAATTGTCTGATCAACGCCCTAGATTGATGAGGAGTGTAAATGACTAGTACCAAGGACCTACCTAATTATTTTCTATCTTTTAGTATTATTACCACTTAATGTAAGTATTGTTTTCAATAAAACTGTTTAATTTAAACATTTTTTTAATTATTTTATTCTTCAAAGCATTCCTTATAATAAAGGAAACCTCTCTGCCGAATTTTGTTACGATAGTTTTAACGACTTTTGATTTATGATTAGTAATATTTGTTAAATTGATTTTATCACAAGTGGGCGGTGCCACGCCCATTTAAATTTTTTTTTTATTTTTATCAAGAGTCTCAATATCAGTCCACAAGTCAAATTTCAACATTCTAGGTGTATTACTTACTAAATAAAGAGATTTTTTGTGTTTTCCAAAGTGTTATATATACATAAAAAGTGGGCGTGGTTATCAACCGATTTCGCTCATTTTCAATACCAATCTATTCTGGGTCCAGATAAGCTCGTATACCAAATTTGGTGAAGAAATCTCAATATTTACTCAAGTTATCGTGTTAACGGACAGACGGACAGACGGACGGACGGACATGGCTCAATCAAATTTTTTTTTCGATACTGATGATTTTGATATATGGAAGTCTATATCTATCTCGATTCCTTTATACATGTACAACCAACCGCTATCCAATCAAAGTTAATATACTCTGTGAGCTATGCTCAACTGAGTATAAAAAGAGGCATCGTCTCAGAAGATATTATTTTTTGCACACACATATGAAATCAGAGAAAATTAGAAGTCCTACTATGTTCGATGTACCAGCGGAAAACAAAGAGCCGACTAGATCAGTTTGTTAAACGACCAAAACTGCTTAAACCGGTAAGTGAAAGTTTAGTAAATAAGAGTTTTGCGCTACAAGATCACCTCAATATAACGGGTGCAAGTTTCTAAACAAAACCCAAGAAATGGAAATGCCCTTGATTTCATGTATGTACGAAAAAAGTAGAATGCATATCACATCTGTCTGTCTATTTGGCAATTTAACAGCCTCACATTGACTGCTCACAATAATGTTCCAAATAATATGTACAGTAAAATTGGCATGTGTTTAATTTGTATTATGCATATACATACATAATGACTAACAAAAGGGCATTTGTATAGCATATATGTATGTTCGATGTAATAATTCTATAACCGATAAAAAAAAAACGTAATAATAAATTTAGCTTAAATTCAGAGCAATAATAATGGCAGTTTCAACCCCCTCCATGACTACCCGCTGTTTTGCATTATGTCCCCTAATTTTGATTGCAGCATCAAATGATCGCGTTTTCTCTACGACGTACATACTTACATATATGTCTGTACCTGAATATGTTTCGGGGTGAAAATAGCAAACAAGCAAACAATGAAAATAAACTCGAAAAGCGCAACCATCATTGTATTTGAGTGAGTGGGAAAAATTAGACAAAAAATTTATCAAAACTGCGTTCAACTCAAAAAATCGCTATGTTCAGAAATCGCGAAAAAGCTACTGCCTTTCCCATAGCTGCCAATTCGATTTAAACTCTTTACAAAGGCTTTTTGTCGCTGATTAGTAGAGGCATTAAAAAATGGAGTAAAAAGTTCAGTAGGTATTGAATTGAGAAGACCGTTGGTACTCATAACTTCAAAATTTCAGATTTTCGAGTTAGCTCCCTTTTGAACTAGGTGTGCGATATGAAAAACAAAATCAGCAACAACATCAGCAACGCAGCGATGCACCAAGAACAATATATTGAATAAGCAAACTTGCTTAGCGAAAACTACAACACGCTTAATAAAATAATGGTTGACAATTATTATTTATGTGGAAGTATCTACATATGTATGTACATTAAGCTGGGTCGATTTATTAACCAATTTTTCAGACAATCATCTACGCCCAATACGTAAACTTGTGGTAAAATTTGATGTTGCTAGCTGTAAAAATGAGGCAGAAATGGGGCAGAAATGGCGAAAAACCTCTTATTGAACAATCGGTTGTATGGGAGGTATATGCCATAGTGGTCCGATCTGGTAGATTCCGACAAATGTCGAATCCCCCATTAAAATATGCCTGCTTACCAAATTTCATCAAGATATCTCAAAAATTGAGGGACTGGTTTGCGTTCAAGCAAACGGACAGACGGACGGACGGACAGACGGACATGGCTAAATCAACTCTGCTCGTCCCCTGATCATTTTGGTATACTTATTGGTGGATAACGGAAGCATATACATAAAAAATGATTTGGAGCCTTGAAAATGAAAAAAATCGATTTCGACCAAACCAAGTCCCAAAAACCAAAAAAAAAATAATTTTTTTTTTTTAAAACTGTTAATGCCAACGTTTTTATCACATAATTTTAAGTAGGATAGGAACTATGAGACAAATTCGTTTTCATCGGCAACACTTTTGCACGTTTCTGAAGAAACCCTTAAAAAAAATGGCGAAAAAATAAATTTTTTCACCAAAACACTCCTCAAAACCCAAAAAATATTTTTTTTTTTTCAAAAAACTGTTATCGCCAAAGTTTTTAGCGGACAATTTTGAGTCGGACAGGGTATACATGAAAATTTTAAAATCAAATGAAAATTTTTTAAGTAGGTCATGAAAAAAACCTTAAAAATAAAAATAAGTCAAAAAACTCAAATTTTGCAGGCTCGAAAATTATTTTTTTGGGTATGCTTAGTGGAACTTTTTTTCCTGAGCCCAAAACCTGTCGAAAAAACGATGGCGCGATATGGGTTAACTTTCGTCCATTCAAATCAACCCAGCGTAGTGTACATACTCTCATGCATGCACACACACATACATATGTACAAAAAGGCTCATGTTAACACAATTTTTTCTGTAAAAGTAAACCTAAGCTCAGAAGGCGAAAGGTACGTTATTATCTAACATTTCCAGTTTTAATGTGTTTTTGTTATTGCAAGGATCACATCCGGTTTGGGAGAGCCGTGTCATACTACCACCAATGGTGCGAATAAAAATGGCTGTGCCATTACTGTAATAAAACGTTGTCCTTAATTTCTTTTTCACAATATTTACGACAATTAATTCAACTGTCAAAAGTAGTTTGATCGATATTTCGATTTAATTTGTCTTAATAGACACGGTTGACGAATTAAAAATACCATATTTAGCAGTAGTGGGTTAGTGGTTTAGAGAACACCCGCGGTAAGAGCACGCCTGCGGTAAATTCCGGAAACTATCCCCGCTGTACATCTGATGCGCGGATTGTGCATCAGCCCTGCTTTCGCTAGTGTCAAGAATGATACTTTAGTTTAGGAGTCTAAGTGCTGGCTTTACCTAGCCTGTGGAACTACCATTCTTCCCAATGAAACGCTAAGGGAACTTAGGTCAGCAGCGCAAATACTGAACTAATTGCTGCAGAATTAGATGACAGATCCTCTTGCACGACCTCGGTACAGCCCCATTTAAATTTCCTAACTTACCTAAAATAAAGTGATTTTAAATAATCCAAAAATGTGAATCACTCTTTAAATAGCTCGTTTCAAAAATCTTACAGGATACCTGTTCTGAGGTATGACTCGTAAGCATTAACGGTGTCCCGACAAGATGATATGACCCTTTGCGCATTCGAGAGAAAATTTCTCCGAAATTAACTACAGCGCTGAGCTAAACTAAGAACAATGAATAAAGTTCCGAACATTCTGCTGGCTATGTAATGTTAGGTTGGACTGGCCGGTCCGTGAGGACTTCACATAGACTGAATGAGTCTTACCATTTGTATGTTTAACAATCAATCTTAAAACCCCTATCAGAAACCAGGACCTATGTTTTAAAATAATTCCGTTCTCTTCGCAAATACTAGAAGCTTTCTAGGCAACTTGCTGCTTCAAGATCTGATAGCTGGATCACTCGTAATAGCTGCAGTCTTAGCCTGACAATCCTGCGCTTGTACGAAACGTGCTCGATATTTTCCTCACCCAACCCACACTTTCTTCATCTGTTATCATTGACTAGGTCTAATTAAAAAGCGTGCAAAACTAGAAGGAAGTGTCCAGTCAGAATACCCGTCATGAGTCTACAGTCATCTCATTTCAATGGTAAGAGTAACTTGATTAGTCTATGGTCGTAAGACCAACATATGTCTTTCGACACTTTACAGCCCCGCCCTTGGGTCCACACCTTTCCCGGTTGGTCGATCATGTGCAACTCTCGCCTTTTCTTAATTTTGCCTAATCTATACCTTGGAAGCCAATATAGCTGTATACTTCTCCGTATTCCTAATCTTTCTAAGGATTGCCTTCCCTCTGACACATTTTTAGATGTTGTGCGTTGCGAGATTAATGCCTTAATTGTTAAACAGTTTAAGCCATTTGCTTCCATTGTTTCTACTGCTTTGGTAACGTCTACTACTTCCGCCTGAAAAACAACACAGGACACCCTGGCACCAAGCATCCACCTCTACTGTGGTTCTAGGAGCCCCTTCAGAGCGTAGGTAGAGAATTAGGTAGTCTATTTGTCCAGTAATTGATAATTACTCAGGTCTTATGATCTGCGCTCAAACTGCCCTGATGCATGGCATTAACAACTGCAAGAAGGTTGACATATGGAATGTGTTGAGTGGCATACAGTGAAGTCGTCGGGATTGTTTTCGCAGCTCGCATAATGCTAAGCATTAATTGCCAGCATACACTCTAAAATTTTTGGCGAAGGTTCGTTTTGTGTGGCAGTCCACCAAACTAGCACTCCATAGTATAGGATAGGCTTTACAATTGCAAGAGAGAGAACACTAGACCTCGCATTCAATAATGCCGTAGAGGCATTCTTCGCTCTCTCCTCCACATTGAGCAACTTACTTACAAAACTTAGTGTCCAAAATGATTCCTAGATGTTTTGTGTAAGGTTTCTCCTGCAGGGTCACCGCTCCTAGCTTTAGCCTGGTCTAGTTTAGGACCTTGTACTTCATAGTAAACAAGACCATATCCGTCTTCTCCGCGTTGGCGGTCAACCCGACATTGGATGCGCCCGATCCACTAAATAGCTAATTGTTGGAGGGCAATTCCTATTTGTGACAATTGCAACGTCATCTGCGTGCGTAAGTTTGCCGGAACTCTCATCGAACCGCCTAAGCAGTTGATTGATGCCCAGCGTCCACAGCAGAGGTGATAACATCCCGCCTTACGGCTTGCCTCATACAACCCACATTGTGAGGTAATTTTGCCGCAATTCAACATGCATCCGATTCATCTGGTTACAGCTGGATGTACTCCAATGTAATTAAGACCATCCATGATCGCCTGTTTAGAGGTATTGTTGAAAGTCCCTGAAATGTCTAAGAATACGACTGAGGCTTACCTACGGTTAACCAATCTTTTTGAATTGCTATATAAACATGAGCGTTTTGTTTTATTTTTCTACTTTCTGCACATCAGTGTCCATAGATCATCATCATACATATGGGGTATTCCATCCCATTTCGACCAATTTTAAACCCGACCCCTTTAGAATTGGCTGTAAGTTTTTCTTATTTTTCTAGCTTACGAAAGACGTTTTTCAGAAGTTTTTCAAATTTTTTCATCCAACTCAAAAAAAGTTATGAATATTTAAAAAACACCGTTTTTGTTTTCAAAATGCTGTAACATTTTCAAAAATTTACCGTTTAGGTTCTTTTTTTTTTTAAAAATTTTTTTAAATGTACTTTTCGGAAAAAATTCAAAAAAATTTTTAGTTTTTTTTTTTTTTGTAATTTTTCAAAATATATTTTTAATTTTATAATATTTTTTTCAAACTATTTAAAACTTAGTTTGAGTTGGAAGACGGTGTTTTTTTCAAAATGCTATAACTTTTTCAAAAATTCACCGTTTGGGATCAGTTTTTTTTTTAAATATGTTTTTAAATGTACTTTTCGGAAAAAATACAAAAAAAATTTTAAAGTTTTTTTTTTTTTTCAATTAAATAAAAAAAAGAAATTCTCGGCCCACTCCGGGATTAGTGGGGATGATTGCAGAATTGATTGAAAGTTTTTATGAGAAGAAAAAAAAAGGGCGAAATTCGAAAAATTTCGAAAAACTGAAAAATTACAAAAAAAAAACTTTAAAAAATTTTTTGAATTTTTTCCGAAAAGTACATTTAAAAGCAAATTTATAAAAATAAAAAAGATCCCAAACGTTACAGTATTTTGAAAACAAAAACGGTGTTTTTTTAAAATTCATAACTTTTTTTGAGTTGGATGAAAAAATTTGAAAAACTTCCGAAAAACGTCTTTCGTAAGCTAGAAAAAGAAGATAAACTTTCAGCCAATTCTAAAGGGGTCGGGTTCAAAATTGGTCGAAATGGGATGGAATACCCCATATATATAAAATGTTCAAATATTTGCACAAATGTACATCTTCCAAGCCAAGCGATTTAAATACTTCTGAGGTGGTCATAACACAAAATGGCGTCTGAAGTTGTTTTTGTGATTTATAAATTTCTCGATAAATAACTACATACTAAATAATTTATATACACGTTCATATAATCATACGTATGTATGTATGAATGTATATATGTGGATGAGTGGATGTTTGTTACCTAACTATTTTACGTTCATTTGAAAAATTTATCTCTTAATGGATTTGTTAACGCAAAGCAGCAAAAACATAACAATGAACAAATAGAAACAACATAAACATAGAAAGTTACGCATATTTAGGTAATATTTGACAGTAATGGTAAAGCATCACCCAACAAGCGAGAAAGCATTCATACGCAGCGGTGTGACCGCCCTAAGGGTGTGGGCTTGAGGCTGAAGGTAATTTTTTTGTGTTTAATGTTTCTAATATATAAATGTCGCGTTTAACTGTTTGTACGTTAATTTTGTTGGTTTCCCCATTAAACGTGCTTTGAAAAGGTGGTTGAGACCGACTATGTAACAGAAACGACGCGTTAAAACAACAACAACAACCCCATCGCCTTTTACGTTGAACTAACTATCGTGTGAATTGGTAATACCAATACTACATAATGAGAAAAGTTATGTCTGCATACATACATACATACATATGTACATACTAATGAAGTACAGGGTGGGCCAAATGCTTTATATAGCATTTTTCGGTCAAATGAAACCTTTTTCAAATCAAAGGATTTTTTTCAAATCAATGGAAACTTTTTTGAAATCTAATGAAACTTATTTCAATTGAAAAGTTCTAGCAAGGGGAAACATATTCCAAGGACTAATAAATAAAGAGAAGGGGGAATGGTCACGTAATTGTAGTAATGAGTCGCTAGAGGCCCTTTTCGACACACATTTCCCATCACTTCGGTCACGGAGCGGGTAGTGCCGATAAAAATTTCGAGTACACCAAAGGCACTGCCTACGGTGCTTATAAACATAGATGAAGCCCTGGAATATAAGGAGTTTGCATTTAAAGATCTTTTAGACATTGCCGGGCCTTTCAACAATACCTCCAAACGGGCCATCATGGGTGGTCTTAACTGTATAGAAGTACATCCAACCATAACCAGATGGATCGGTTGCATGTTAAATTGCTGAAAGATTGTTGTTTATTTGCGAAACGTCTGAAATGTTAATTTGGTTTTCACACTTCATCCTTCAACACCCAAGTCTCCCGGTTTGACATTTCCTAAAGTTGGCGGCCCTATCCAAAACTAATCCCTTGGAGTGAATCACATTATCATCTAGATATCATCTACACGTGGGCACATATATTTACCAGGTTTGCTTTGTCCTTCGCACACTCAAAGCGGTGACGCAAAAGCTTTCCCAAGAATGACCGTGTGTGCTACTACCCTAACGTAGTGGACAGTCGAACTAGTCTGAAAACTGAAGCTACGCGGTCATCCATAATGAGCTCTTATAAAATAATGCCGGAAAAGAGCAGTTTACATCTTTCAACTTAAAATCGATCGACTTTCATCCTAAAATATCGTTTTGATTTAACGAAGACTATTGAAATCAATGTTGTGAACACAAACGTTTGCAAACTTTGGTCTACATATTAAAAATTTTATCCAGGGTCCTTGTAAAATTTTAATTATGTAGATGCGTCGAGGATTATACGATTTTCACCCATGAGTTACGCAGTGACATCCACTTAGACTGCTTATGATTTCGAGGGCGGCATCCTTGTCCGAATAGTCACTGCCTAAATTTTCAAGGTGTTTCTCTGGTGTAGCTCGGCAGCATAGCGCGACAAAAACATCCGTTAGAAAGTCTTCGGAGCTACACCTGGAGCTTCTAGGAAAGTTACGTCGAAGAAGGTACATATGAGTTCGAAGTCGCAGCTTCTGTGCTGGCATATGGTGTGTAGGTCAGGAGGCGTGGTAGCGATTGGTAGCGCACATCGAGAATTGTAGCTCATAATCATCGGGAATTGTAGCTCGAAAAAACTGGATGCGGCCTGTGCCACGAGAGTCATGAGTATTAATAGACCATTAATAACAACCATAAGTCGACTTTGTGCGTGACCGCCAAGGAGCCACAAATGATTTATAGAAATTGTGTTCGCGACGATTATTAGGAGTTAACCCCAGGCGAAACTACGCTTTGCGCGAGCTACACAGACAAAAGTGTTACCATTTTATGTATCTCTATTTCTTTTCAGCAGATGCAGCAGTACCAAATCCAAAGACCGGGGTTAGGTTCGAAGCCTCCCTGGAGTAAGTGAACGAGGAACAATCCCTCCGCAAAGAGCTACTCCTAAAAATTTTTGAACGATCTGCGAGTTTTTGAGGCAAAAACCCCGGATCTTTTCGAAATGGCCAAAACGTTGATTTCCTTAAATACATACAAATAAAACCTTTCCTAAATATTATTTTTTTAAATAGAAAAATCAAGCTTTTTTAAGTAAGAACACCGGCGTATGCCGGCGCGCCGCCCACGCCGCCGCCGCCGCCGACAAAGTGATCGGCGTAAGCCTCGAGTTGCCGCAAGGGTGCTCAAATTGCATACCAGTCGATGCACGTGTACATTGGTGGTTTCAAAGTATTGGAAACAGCAAGTTCGGTGGTATACTGTGCCGATCCGGCAATTAACAGAGCCTGCAAGCTGCCAGATCACTGCAGCATGTTTCAGGCGGAAGTAGTAGACTTTACCAAAGTAGTAGAAGCACTAGAAGTAAATAGTTTAAACTGAAGCCGCGTCAACTTTTAATATTCACTACCAAGCAACAACTAGGCAATAATCTCGCATATCACAGCATCTTAAAGTTTAATCAATCCCTGAAAATAATCGGGATAGAGAGAAGCATACATCTATATTAGGTCCCCTGGCATATGGAAACAGAAGGAAATGAAAAAACGTATGAGGTAGCTAAACAGGACGCATGGTTCGAAGCTTGTATGGTAAACGTTCAAATCAGATTGGGTGAGATTAAAGGAAGGAGAGAGCCGCTCATGATCGACCAAGCAGGAAAGGCGTGCAACAATACGAGGGCCTGCAAAGTGTCGAAGATCATGCAGTCTATGTGAGGTACTCAACGGCTCAACGGTTCAACCTTACCTAACATATTAAAGGGAAGGATGCTCTAACATCTGTTCAATAAATATATTACAAGACAACATATTTTATTAACACAACATTAGCGGAGAACTAAAGAAGAGGGAACAAACTCACAGCTACCACTTCACAACCGTTACCGTTAGCAACAAACTTAATTTAAATAAAAATGTGCCATCGTGACCAATAATACCGATAGCAAGAAAGCTACAACAGAAGTAATAAAAACTCACTCTTACAAATAGTACCTCTTGTTGTAGATAGAAAAACAACAACAACAAAAATAGTACTGTGGTTAATTAGCTGTATACGCTTTAATTATTGCTTTCCTAGTCTCAGTTCATGTTTTTAGTAGCGACTAAAATGAAAAGTTTATCTATATTACAAAAGCATGACATTAGAAACCATACCAAACAAAACAAGTAAAGGTGTCTAAGTTCGGGTGTAACCGAACATTATATACTCAGCGTGAGCTTCGATTGTACATTTGATTTCAGATAAATTACTTTTCTACATAACACGTGGCACCGCCCGTTTAAAAAAATGTCTCCCCATTTGCTCTTACAACAAAACTTGATAAGTGAAATATCATTGATTCAAAACAATTTTTTGCTAAGTTATAGCTTATTATTCTAGTTTACGACCCTTTTAAATTTGTTTTATATCTAAGTTGCCGTGGTCTTTAACCGATTCCGTCCATTTTTACTCGAAATATTTTCTGCTATAAGGAAAATATGTGTACACAATTTCATTACGATATGCTAATTTTTCTTCGAGTTATGGCTCAATCAAATTTTTTTTTATACTCAGTTGAGCAGAGCTCACAGAGTATATTAAGTTTGATTGCATAACGGTTGGTTGTACAGGTATAAAGGAATCGAGATAGATATAGACTTCCATATATCAAAATCATCAGGATCGAAAAAAAATTTGATTTAGCCATGTCCGTCCGTCCGTCCGTCCGTTAACACGATAACTTGAGTAAATTTTGAGGTATCTTGATGAAATTTCGTACGCAGGTTCCTGAGCACTCATCTCAGATCGCTATTTAAAATGAACGATATCGGGCTATAACCACGCCCACTTTTTCGATATCGAAAATTTCGAAAAACTGAAAAAGTGCAATAATTCATTACCAAAGACAGATAAAGCGATGAAATTTGGTAGGTGAGTTGAGCTTACGACGCAGAATTGAAAATTAGTAAAATCTTGGAAAATGGGCGTGGCACCGCCTACTTTTAAAAGAAGGTAATTTAAAATTTTGCAAGCTGTAATTTGGCGGTCGTTAAAGATATCATGATGAAATATGGTAGGAACGTTACTCCTATTACTATATGTACGCTTAATAAAAATTAGCAAAATCGGAGAAGGACCACGCCCACTTTAAAAAAAATTTTTTAAAGTAAAATTTTAACAAAAAATTTTATATCTTTACAGTATATAAGTAAATTATGTCAACATTCAACTCCAGTAATGAATGAAAAGAAAATTTTAAAATGGGCGTGGCTCCACCCTTTTTCATTTAATTTGTCCAGGACACTTTTAATGCCATAAGTCGAACAAAAATTTACCAATCCTTTTGAAATTTGGTAGGGGCATAGATTTTATGACGTTAACTGCTTTCTGTGAAAATGGGCGAAATCGGTTAAAGCCACGCCCAGTTTTTATACACGGTCGTCCGTCTGTCCTTCCGCATGGCCGTTAACACGATAACTTGAGCAAAAATCGACATATCTTTACTGAGCTTAGTTCACGTACTTATCTGAACGCACTTTATTTTGTGTAAAAAATGAACGAGATCCGACTATGACCACTCCCACTTTTTCGATATCGAAAATTCCGAAAAATGAAAAAAATGCCATAATTCTATACCAAATACGAAAAAAGGGATGAAACATGGTAATTGGATTGGTTTATTGACGCGAAATATAACTTTGGAAAAACTTTGTAAAATGGTTGTGACACCTACCATATTAAGTAGAAGAAAATGAAAATGTTCTGCAGGGCGAAATAAAAAACGCTTGAAATCTTTGCAGGTATTATATATATAAATAAATTAGCGGTATCCAACAGATGATGTTCTGGGTCACCCTGGTCCACATTTTGGTCGATATATGGAAAATGCCTTCACATATACAACTACCACCACTCCCTTTTAAAACCCTCATTAATACCTTTAATTTGATACCCATATCGTACAAACAAATCCTAGAGTCACCCCTGGTACACCTTTATGGCGATATTTCGAAACGACGTCCACCTATAGAACTAAGGCCCACTCCCTTTTAAAATACCCATTAACACCTTTCGTTTGATACCCATATTGTACAAACGCATTCTAGAGTCACCCCTGGTCCACCTTTATGGCGATATCTCGAAACAGCGACCACCTATACAACTACCACCACTCCCTTTTAAAACCCTCATTAACACCTTTAATTTGATACCCATATCGTACAAACACATCCTAGAGTCACCCCTGGTCCACCTTTATGGCGATATTTCGAAACGGCGTCCACCTATAGAACTAAGGCCCACTCCCTTTTAAAATACCCATTAACAACTTTCGTTTGATACCCATATTGTACAAACGCATTCTAGAGTCACCCCTGGTCCACTTTTATGGCGATATCTCGAAACAGCGACCACCTATACAACTACCACCACTCCCTTTTAAAACCCTCACTAATACCTTTAATTTGATACCCATATCGTACAAACACATCCTAGAGTCACCCCTGGTCCACCTTTATGGCGATATTTCGAAACGGCGTCCACCTATAGAACTAAGGCCCACTCCCTTCTAAAATACCCATTAACACCTTTCGTTTGATACCCATATTGTACAAACGCATTCTAGAGTCACCCCTGGTCCACCTTTATGGTGATATCTCGAAACGAACCTATGGAACTAAGGATCACTCCCTTTTAAAATACTCATTAACACCTTGAATTTGATACCCATATCTTACAAACAAATTCTAGAGTCAACCCTGATCCACCTTTATTGCGATATCCCTAAATGGTGTCCACCTATAGAACTATGGCCCACTCCCTCATAAAATACTCTTTAATGTCTTTCATTTGATACAAATGTCATACAAACACATTCCACGGTTTCCCTCGGTTCATTTTCCTACATGGTTATTTTCCCTTATGTTGTCACCATAGCTCTCAACTGAGTATGTAATGTTCGGTTACACCCGAACTTAACCTTCCTTACTTGTTTACCGATTATTTTGATATATGGAAGTCTATATCTATCTCGATTCCTTTATACCTGTACAACCAACCGTTATCCAATCAAAGTTAATATACTCTGTGTGCAAAGCACGCTGAGTATAAAAAGAAAAAACGAAAGACGATAAGAGAAACAAACACACATTTAGTTCTTGTAAAATGTTATTATATAAATCCGTTATAAGCAAATGTTAAATCACGCTATGACTTTTTGCGTGTGTCTACGCCTTCTAAATTTTGAGCTGCTGTTTGCTGTCCTTGTTGTTATTGTTTTCGTAATTCCTTTCTGATATTTTGCTTGGCACATATTTGGCGCCGTGCGTTGTTAATTTAACGTTTTGTCCAATTATTTAATTACGCATTCGCACGCTAACTTGGTAATGCCAAAAGGCTTGGGGACATTGTGTAACCTCCAACAGCCACTTCCATTGAAGAGTTAGTTCAACTAAACATAAAAAATAAAAAAAATGCTTGGTGCAACTGCGAGGAGAGTTTTTCATATTTTATGCTGATGGGAAAATTAAAATTGCCTTCCCTACCAAAAGGAGTTACAATCATTTCCTATTCCCACGACTGCACGATAACACGGCAACAATACCTGGCCCTTTAGTAGATAAATTAGTTTCCCAAATAAACAGCTATCTCCCCAGTTTTTCCGGTTTCTTCTCCTAGTGCGACCTAGTAATATAACCGACCAAATCAACGGTCACACCGTTTGCGACGTGGAAGGAACAGATGACGCAAATACGATGTTCAAGGATGTGAGCCACCCAATGATCTGATGGGAAACGTTCGATAACACTCTCACATTCAAGGCGCATGCCACCGAAATTGTATCCAAAGTACAAAGCCGCAATAAATTTATCATTAAGCCGCTTGCCGGCAGCACTTGGGGAAAAATTTAAAGAAACACTGCTAATAACATACAAATTAATTGGCCGGCAGTTCATGTCCCGCGCCTAGCCAGTCTGATCGCCTGGCCTAAAAAACACACACTGGAAAAGACTCCACGTCTGTTATAATACAGCGCAGAGCTGCCACGGGATGTCTTCTTAAGACCCCTGAACATCATCTGTATAGTGAGGCAAAATAGCTCAATTGCTAAATTGTCACAAACCTGGATACCTAAGCATACAACTACTTGATCTAGCTATGCCTCCGAAAGGAATGAGAAATTATCTCCTGAAGCACTATGATAAGATCCGGCACTTGCCTTCGCAGCCGATTGATCCAGATAAACATAAGGAGAAACAAGTAAGGAAGGCTAAGTTCGGGTGTAACCGAACATTACATACTCAGTTGAGAGCTGTGGAGACAAAGTAAGGGAAAATTACCATGTTGTAAAAAGAACCTAGGGTAACCCTGGAATGTGTTTGTATGACATGTGTATCAAATGGAAGGTATTAAAGAGTATTTTAAGAGGAAGTGGGCCATAGTTCTATAGATGGACGCCATTTAGGGATATCGCCATAAAGGTGGACCAGGCCTGACTCTACAATTTGTTTGTACGATATGGGTATGAAATGAAAGGTGTTAATGAGTATTTTGAAAGGGCGTGGGCCTTAGTTTTATAGGTGGACGCCTTTTCGAAATATCGCCATAAAGGTGGACCAGGGGTGACTCTAGAATTTGTTTGTACGATATGAGTATCAAATGAAAGGTATTAATGAGTATTTTAAAAAGGAGTGGGCCTTAGTTGTATATGTGAAGCCGTTTTCGAGATATCGACCAAAATGTGGACCAGGGTGATCCAGAACATCATCTGTCGGGTACCGCTAATTTATTTATATATGTAATACCACGAACAGTATTCCTTCCAAGATTCCAAGGGCTTTTGATTTCGCCCTGCAAAACTTTTTCATTTTCTTCTACTTAATATGGTAGGTGTCACACCCATTTTACCAAGTTTTTTTTCTAAATTTATATTTTGCGTCAATAGACCAATACAATTACCATGTTTCATCCCTTTTTCGTATTTGGTATATAATTATGGCATTTTTTTCATTTTTCGTAATTTTCGATATCGAAAAAGTGGGCGTGGTCATAGTCGGATTTCGGCCATTTTTTACACCAATATAAAGTGAGTTCAGATAAGTACGTGAACTAAGTTTAGTTAAGATATATCATTTTTCGGGCAAGTTATTGTGTTAACGGCCGAGCGGAAGGACAGACGGTCGACTATGTATAAAAACTGGGCGTGGCTTCAACCGATTTCGCTCATTTTCACAGAAAACAGTTATCGGCATAGAATCTATGTCCCTACCAAATTACACAAGGATTGGTAAATTTTTGTTCGACTTATGGCATTAAAAGTATTCTAGACGAACTAAATGAAAATGGGCGGAGCCACGCTCATTTTGAAATTTTCTTTTATTTTTGTATTTTGTTGCACCATATCTTTATTGGAGTTGAATGTTGACATAATTTACTTATATACTGTAAAGATATTAACTTTTCTTTTAAAATTTGAATTTAAAAAAATTTTTTTTAAAAAGTGGGAGTGGTCGTTCTCCGATTTTGCTAATTTTCATTAAGCACACATATAGTAATGAGAGTAACGTTCCTGCCAAATTTCATCATGATATCTTCAACGACTGCCAAATTACAGCTTGTAAAACTTCTAAATTACCTTCTTTTAAAAGTGGGCGGTGCCACGCTCATTGTCCAAAATTTTACTAGTTTTCTATTTTGCGTCATAAGTTCAACTCACCTACCAAGTTTCATCGCTTAATCCGTATTTGGTAATGAATTATCGCACTTTTCGGTTTTTCGAAATTTTCGATATCGAAAAAGTGGGCGTGGTTATTGTCCGATATCGTTCATTTTAAATAGCGATCTGAGATGAGTGCCCGGGAACCTACATACAAAATTTCATCAAGATACCTCAAAATTTACTCAAGTTATCGCGTTAACGGCAGACGGACGGACGGACGGACGGACATGGTTAAATCAAATTTTTTTTCGATACTGATGATTTTGATATATGGAAGTCTATATCTATCTCGATTCCTTTATACCTGTACAACCAACCGTTATCCAATCAAAGTTAATATACTCTGTGAGCTCTGCTCAACTGAGTATAAAAAAGCTTAATTCACACTTTTGGTATATCCAAAGAGTATCAAGGGAGACACGAGTCACACTGCTCCTACTTAGTTCTGGATACTGTGACAGCTTAAAGTCTTACTTGTCCAGAATCCACCGCAACATACGTAATGTATGTCCTGCATGCGATGTGTTCTCACATGACAGCAAACAACCTTTCAATTGTAATGTGGAATCTACGTCTCTAACTGCAACTTCTATATGGTTCAGCCCTGTTAAAACTGACAATTTTTGAGTAGTTGTACCTATTGAATGGCACTGTTAACAACAACAACAGCGATTTCCTATTGCTTTATCAAGGTCGTATATTAACTGTATGTAAATGTTTTACCAAATCTATAAGTTTTTGACTGATTTCGTTGACTATATTTCATCTTTTATTTAATTTTTTTAACAACGAGAGTTTCTAAACCGTCTGTCCTGAGACCATCCCGCGAAAACTCATTATGAGTCTTGTAAAATGGTAATGAGCTCAAATAATGTGGTCGCTACTAGCAAATACCCTGTTGGAATCTGAAATAAAACAAAGCACCGCTTCGCCATTTGCCATGCCAAAATCCAACAATGTTCATACCAATATGAAGTAGGTATGTATCCAGCTCACGAACTTTGAAAGAACATACCTCTTTTGGTGCTTAGTAAGGACAAAGAACGAGTTTTTATTAACGAATTCTACATACTGTGGCGAATATTAGCAGCTTCCATACGTCATTATGCCGTTAGTAATAAATGCTGTACAAGAGCAAGGCTAGCAAATGAAAAAAAAAAAAATAGTCCCACTTACATGTTCACAGAAATAAAGAGCGTATTGTAACGAATTTTGGGAAATTCCGCTAATTTGAAACCTTGTACTAACGTTCGAATCGCTAAACTGTTCACTCCAATATTCTGTATTGCAAAATGGTCTTTATTAGACTACTTTGGGAGTACAACTATACTTCACTTCCGAACTGATAGCGTGTTTAAATCAAACAGATTCGTCATTATTCAGCTTGCGCTGCGTTTATGCTCTCCGTTGCCTTGTCCGTATACTTCTCGTAAGATCCAGTTGTTTCGAGAAGAGTTGCATGTAATGCTTGGTTATTTACTAGCTATATGCATGTATATCTGTAGTCCACGCCTCTCCCATAGCCATATGCATGTGTATGTGTGACTAACTACTTCGGCCGATGACTGCATCTGTGTGTGTGAGGTATCTCTTCATTGCCTTATACATAAGTTTGGCTGCTTTATTGTTGTTGTGCATTTATTTAGTAGCAGCTTAGTGATGCTAATATTCGTCACAGTATATTACTCATAAACAAACATACGTAGAAGGCAACAATGAATATGGTATGCAGAGATTCACAAAGCAATAGAGAGCGCAAATGACCTTATGTTAACCTCAGATACATATACATGTATATAGCAAAATCCTATATGAGATTCAGAAACGTGAAATAAATAAGCAACTATTCGACAAGGTTGCCCGTGAAAAGTCCAGACATTTGGAGAAATAGGCAAACCAGGAAACAGAGAGTATAAAAGTAGCGCAAGCTAAGGATTTGTGAATCAGTTGGAATGAAATATGCGAGTTATTTAATTGTGAAGCACTACTACCATAGTAGTGTTGTAAATAAGGAACATTTTGCTGTGCTGAATATTTGAGTTATTTATTCGGCAGTTCAGCGATTCGAACAATAACAGAAGGTGCAGAATAATCGACAATCGATAAAATTCGCTACAATACTTCTAGGTGTGTAGCTGTACCAATTGCGTTCCCTATTGTGAAATTTATATTTGATAAAACCGCATCTATTCGATATCAAAAACCATGAAGGGGCAAACAACGACAGCTCAGTATTCAATTATTTTCACGCCCTTTATATTTTCTTTAATGGAGTCATGCAGTTTGATCATAATATTTTTAAAATCCTCTTTCTACATTCTTCATGTGAGCAAGGCCGTTGCCTTATCTTGTTAAGCAGGTGTAAGCGGCACACAATGTGTGTGTCCAATTTGTATTTGCATTCTCATTTTCCGGTACTCATACGTTATTTCAATTAATTTTTTTGTTTTGTTCGTTCACATATTTCGGTTATCCGATTATACTTTTCATTCATCTTCCTTCGGTCCTCCTTTATTTGTGTGTGCCTTTGTGCCTTTTTGCTTATTTTTTTTAATTCCCTTGTCCTTTTTATGTTTGGTATTTGTTTGTGTTAATGTATCTATGACTTATTTCCTTCCGAATATCTAATTTAATTTTTTCCGTTTTTCTTGCTATATCTTACATGGATTGGTTGCAATCAACTGCATACATACATATATACAAACCTACTCATCACTTTTTTAATTATGTTGTAAAATTGCTCATTTCACACAAAATTTTCACCAAAAATGAAGAGCATTAGCGTCCCCAATTTAAAAATTTCCACACAAATATTTCTTTTTTTTTTTTTGTTTTTGCTTGGATTTGTTTGTTTGTGAGTTGGCCATTTTCACACTGCATTCAACTTTTTTGCACATTTCACTGTTGTCACCATGACCGGAGCTACTGGTAATTGCTTAAGGCCCAGGGTATTTTGTGGCCGGCTTAATGGAGAGTTTCCGCAACCTCCTTTGTAAAAGGACTACAAATAACTGTTATTGGTCAAAATTTCAACCAAAAACTGCTACTGATAAGAAGTACATGAATACGTTCCTTATTAGAAATACTCGACAAATGGATTAGTTTAAATTTATTTTATTAAAAAAAAAAAACGATATTATTTTTTGAGATTTTTGTTGCGGTCGATATTTTCGATTTTCTTCTTCTTGTTCGTAGTTGGGGGTAGTGCACTAAGTTTTGATTACATTACACTTTCATTAGCATCACATTATATTGAAAAAATTCGATTGCGCACTATTTTTCTACCACTCGCAGAGATGACGCCACTCAGCTCTTTGAAAAAAGTACAATTCTTGGTAGTTTTTTATATCTCAACTCAAATGAGTGAAGAAAAATATTTGTGAATTAAGCTGAAGCTGAAAATATTTTCACTTAAAGCTTTTAAGTTTTAGCGGCAATTGAAGGGGGCCCTACCAGCATTGTGAGTCGAGTTGTTTCTGGTAGAATTCATCAGCTGATTGTTGAGTGGCAGAGCTACGGTTCAGAGAAAAGTGAGATGACGCATGCCACAGGAGGGTGTTTTTTATTCCCTGCTTTGGGTCGTGGTAATGAACGGCATGTTTCAGGACCTTGCGAGTAGGCCTGCCAAGTCGTTACCAGGTAGATCGATAAATGGGGATAAGCTGTCAATCCTAGCAAAACGGAGCTCCCTTTGTTTAAAAGTGTATACGATATTTTTGAATTTAGACCACTCTATATTGTGAGAGTACCGCTGTTTCTGCTAGAGAGGGTTCGGCGGTGCGCCATCATAAGTGCAATTCTGATCTTTTGTTCTCGTTTGTCTTATATTTAAAGCTCGTATATAAGACAAACGGAAACAACAAATCAGAACGAAAAAAGACACAGATGATGGCGCAATGCTTTAACTGGTTTGTCTCCAAACAAAATTTGGCATGGGATGACATTAAACCTTTCCAATATACCTCAATTATCCACCGTGTCGGAAATTTAGCAAAAAACCCGTATCTTGGGATTATTATTGACAGCGAGCTGTCATGGGAGCTTAATATTGAGGACTGGGAAGAATTTGTTTGTCTAGTACTGCAGTCGAGGGCGATTGGCAGTTGCTATGGTCGCTCTCCAAGGGTGGTACATGGGCTGTACGTTGAGGTGGTCAAACCAATCTTATTCTATGGCATTCTAGTCTGGTGGAGGGAACTGAACGAAGTGTTCCACGATCAAAAGGTTGAAATCAGTGCAGCGATAGGCTATGGCTTGAATAAACGGCAACCTACACTGCGTACAACGCCTACCCTGGCACTAAACGTAATGCCGAATCTGTACTCAGATGACAATCCTGGGTGGTAGTGCAGCTTCGAGACGCGAGATATAAGCTTGTGAACAAAGCACCTTCAGCATACTGATCGAACTCGTCTTCATTCCTGGGAGGACAGGCTAACGTGCGCCGGATTCTTCTCAAAGGATAAATGGAGTGGGGAATTATGGGAAGTATGCAGCATCAGGGACTGTATCCGCTGTGACTGTAAGGTAATTAAACATCTTCCCAAATAGTTAGGCTGCTATCAAAGTGATTAACTCTACCACAGTATGGTCTAGAGCAGTTAAGGAATGCTCGACCTCACTTACGTGGACCCCTAATAACAGTCAGGCTGAGATTTTGGCGCAAAAAACAGGGTCTTCTAAAGCTCATTTATCCATGTTTACTTCCGTATTAATAGGACTTTGCCTAATGATAGACAACCCCAGCTGTGTTGGCTTTATTAAGGACGAAGAGGTGGTCAATGTAGGCCTAGATGTCTAACGTTTGCTAGGACGAGGCGTAGACATTTCGGTCGGGCAGTATTCGACTATCCACGAAGCGATTCGATAAATAGCTGGAAGCCAGTTTCACCAGTAGAGTATGTGGTACCACAACATACCAACATAACAATATCCAAGTGAACTGTTCTTTAACTGAACAGCTGCGCCAACCTGACCTAACCTAATTCAAACTAACACCAATATTGTTTTGGCATAAAAGAGATTCTGAGGGGTAAGCAAGTAGAAAAATGGGGAAAGTATTTGTAGAGCTAACGAAAAAAGAATAGTACGAAACAAAATGGGTATGGAAAGACAGTTGAGATTGGTGAAGTAGGTTTAAAGTGCACTGTAAATAGGGAGCGAGCGCACACAAATGGTTTCTCTGAGTATTGAGGCGATTTACAGCATACGACGGGCCTGGTTTTCACTACATTCACGCAATTGAAATGCATTGCTGGAACGTATTCCAATATTGAATGCATAGCGATTCTGTGCATATTGACGGTTTCGTCGGAGCCTTTGTCAGTTGGCCACTTTTCAATCGGCTTATGCTCGCCATGTTTATGCATGTGCACATTTAATGCGTTTAATTTGCAACTTTTTAATCAGCCTAATCGGATTTGCATTGACAAACTTGTAACGATTCAATTCGTACACATAAATGTTTATATGTACAATTGTATGTATTTGCTTTAAAGGTTATACACATGTACTATATATATATATATATATATATATATATATGGTGTACATAACTCGGGCATAGTTAAACTGACCGGTCCGTGATGACCTCACATGGACTGAATGTGCCCATGGTCTTACCAGATTTTGTTTGACGACCAAACGGGAAAACCTCAATTAGGTACAAGGACTTAGATTATAAAGTAACCTTCCTTTTGGCTAACTCTAGAAGCTTTCTAGGACCTAGCTTAATAACTACCTCAAGATGTGGTCATTCTGCCGCCCCTAATAAATGGAGCATTGACCTGGCCAGTGCAGGACATGAACACGAAATGTGCTCAACCATTTTTTCCTGCTGCTAGCACTTCCTACATCTGCAATTACTGACGAATTCAAACTTATAAGCATGTGACGCCATAAGGTAGTGCCCAGTTAGTATGCCCATTGTGAGAAATACCACTCAGCTCATGAGGAAAGAACGTAAAGCGTTATAGCGACGGATAGATGGTAGAAAAAGAGGGATTAATAATGGTTAATTTAACCAAGTTTTTTTTAATAATTTCAACAGAGGAGCAACTCTACGTCTCAAGTTAACAAAACTCAGTTAAAATCGCAGATTCGCAATCAATCTAAGTGGTTTTTCTGTGAAGAGAACTGATTTCATTGGTAATTTCAACTGCTAATAACTGTCAATATTATGGAAATGCATTAGTCATTTTGAAAGTGAAACTTACGCTTACGTTCTTATGACCATAATGCTGCAGAAATCTCTGTCATATCACCAGCCTTCACTGTTATTTTAATTTTATGGAAATCTTTTATTTTAACAGAATTTTTTTGGTATCCTTACAATGATAGTATTTATAGTTAAGTTAACAGAGCTTGGACTTACGTATGATGACAACTTTTTTTTGTTGATTTGACTGTTGAAAGGGGTAGTTCAGAATCAAACATTTGCTTGAAATTGATTCAACAGTTATTTGCAATGGATAAAAATGTACAGAAATTTCGGTTGATTCAAACAGTTATTTCTGTCAGTATAAAGTGCCACTGCTAATTATAAATTTTCAATGCCAGTATCATTTAATGCATTAAAGCTCGGTCACATAAGCAGTTTTACGTATAGATGCGTTTAACTCAATCTTATGCATTATGAGTAGATTGAACGTATTTTTATGGAGAACGCTATATTGAGCTACTCTGGCGCCATCTGACATGAAATAGTAGTCAACTTGCAAATTTTGTTGCAAGATAAGTAGAAGAATTTGACATTTGCTTTGGCTAAGGGTGCTGGCACACTTTGCAAGTAAAATTATTTTTCCTACTCGTTGGTAACTTTTCAACATTTTTGGCAATTAAAAACTGCAATATAGTAAATGAATACGACACAAAATATGTTAGCAAGTATTTTTGTTGTATAGGGAGAATATTTATAACAGTGCGTCGCAAAATTTTGTATGTGAAGGGGCAAAGCGAAATAAACTTCAATTGCCAAGTCTGAAGTTTCTTCATATTTATAAACGCAACATCTTTGTTGATTGTGGCGATGTTACTGGAATGCATAAGCTTGTGTTAAACGCATCTATATGAAAAATTTCGTTGTGCCACGGCCTTTACACCGCTAATATGTACATTTTGCAAACACACATTTATTGCAAATATTTACTTATATTCGGTATTTGTTGTTTACAAATAAACCAACCAGCCGTTTAATGATTTTCTCAGCTATTTTCCCATTATTATTTTTACTTAACGTGCGCATGCGTAAACATTTATACAACTTAAGGATTATATGAATACAATACATCTATGTATATAGGACTTTAACGCAAATAGCAGCTTGTAAATGGTTTTTGCATTAACTTCTCACGCAAACAACGGGCGTGTTGTGGTTGCTCACTGCTAACGGCTGGCCTAAGCGGATGCACGCGCTTAAAAGAAAAGCGGTTGTCAGAATGGCTGCGCATGCGCACAAATGCCCGAGTGCAATATTCAACTGTATGTTTACGTTGTTTTGTGTATTTAGGATACAAAATAAACACTTTGCAGGAAAAACGCATTGATTTAATGTGATTTGATCCTGCGGTTAAAGTTATTGTTAGTCTAGGGATTTTGTTTGAGTCTCCATATTTACACGCTTTTGTGGTTATTGTGTAATTTTCATTTTTCACTATTTTCTTTCTTTCATACGTTGGTTCATAATTCACTTTTGTGGAACGTTAATGAATGTCATTGCAAAATGTAAATAATATAAACAATAAATAATAAATATTTACCAACTTTAGCAGGCGAATAGAGATTTAATGCATTGCTAATGCTCGAGAATGCAATGGCCATGGGTTTTCCTAATGCTAACATGTTAAGAATTTATGATGTTTTCCTTTCCCTGACAGATTTTCCATATTTTAGTAAAATTAATAGCATTAACGCATTTGTTTAAAGCGCTTAATTTCTTTGTTTTTATTTTTATTTTTTACTTATTAAGGTCTGCATAGATTTTTTTATATCTACGAACATTTATTTATTTATTCATGTAAATATTAATGCTTTTTTGTTGCGCTCACTCTTTCTGCACTAATTGCATCACTTAATCCACTTAAAACGCATGCGCAGCATTCCCAGTTGGATGCTGACACCCGCTGTGCATGTGGATCCATGGCGGCAATGGCGGTGGCACGCGTTGCCATTTAAGCGCTAATTAACAGCTATACATACACATATGTATCAGTTAAAAATTATATATTTTCCGCTTTTTTATTAAGTTAATTACGAGTATTTGATTGGTAGCGTACGCGTGAAAATGTCGGCGGCACGCGGCTGGCTTCCATTTTAAGGAGTGTCTATGGGAATTTAGCTCGTTGGTTCGATAATAAATTTGTGCAATACTCAATTAATTTATAGACAGTTTTAAAATTTTCAATGGGGATATAAATGAACATGCCTGGAAATATACATCCATTCATATATGTATGTATGTACATTAGGATGAATCGCAAAGTTGATAAAATCATACTGAAATCATCGTTGGATCTGTGTATAATTGTATCTACCCTCACTATCTCTTTTCTTCCTTCCCTCTCTTAATACCAAAGAACGCTCCCCCTTTACTGCTTCTCCTCCCCGAACTCTTGATCTATCCAATTCTTCATTCTATCCCCATTTTTCTATTTTACTCGCCATGTACTTATACTTTTTTTCTTTACTTGTGTACGATACCTCTCCCCAGTTTGCTTTCCTCTGAGTTTTCCTAAGTCGATGCGCATTATTTATAATTTGAGTTAAAATATCTTAACCTCAGCATGTACTGTGAACTCAATTCTTAAATCAAAGTGGTAAAGTATATCTGAAACCCATATAACCGATAAATTTGTATTTTTTTTTCTAGATAAAAAGTTCGGCAAAGAGACGGAGTGAAACAAAAGGAGTGGCAAAGGGATGATCGTAGCGAAAAGAAAAGGAAGATAAAAATTCGGAGTGGGAGAGAGAAAAGGAGGATGATGGTAGAGGTAACAGAAGGGAGGACGGATAGGACAGAGAAACGAAAAGCGGGGGTAGGTATGGGGACAGAGTAAAGGAAAGGCAAAGTGAATAAGAAAGGTGAGAAAAAGGGAAGGTTAGATGGAAAGAGGAAGGAAAAGAAGAAAGTAATTGAAAAGGAAAGGGAAAGGAAAAAAGGGAATATGAAAAAGAAAAGGGAAGTAAAAGATAAAGAGAAAGAGAGAAGCAGAGAAAGAGGAATGAAGAGGGCGTGGAATAAGAGAAAGAGATAGGGATAAATAAGGAGAGGAACAATAGAGAGAGGCAAAAGCAGGAGTACGGCAAAGGGCTATTCGCGTCCATAGCAAATATATAAAACCGTGTTGGGGAAAGTAAAAGAGAGAGGGAATGGAAAGGTTAATTGGAAGAAAAAGAAAAAGAAAAGGTAGAAGTAAAGGGAAAGAAAAAGTGAAAGGTAAAGGGAATGGAAAGATAAAGGCAGTGAAACAGGAGTGAAGAGGGCGTGGAAGGGGATAACATGTTGGGGAGAAATAAGAAGAGGAACAAGAGAGAGAAGTAAAAGCAGAAATAGAGGCAGAAATCTACTCCCTACTACCAAGGAAAACAAATTTTAACAAATCAGAAAATGACTGGTACGGGCTTAGGGAAATATCATATGCCATATTTTTTTTTTTTATATCTTCTATGAAAACTAAATGGTATATTAAGTTTGTCACGAATCTCAAACTTGTGCGACCTTGAAAAAAAAAAAATATATATATACCCAACAGTGAGTATACCGATATTATCAGGATGACAATTTGAGCGGATTAGCCATGTCCGTCAGCCCATCTGTCTGTTTGAACGCAAACTAATCCCTCAAGTGTTTAGACATATTGATAAAATTTGGTCAGCGGGTGTCCGTTTAGACATTTTTCTGAACTGGGGGGATCGGAACACTCTGGCATATATCCCCCGAAAAAAGTGTTTTTGGCATATCTTTCTCAATTTATCAGAAAGAAGCTTCAAATATCACCAAATGCTTTCGTATACGTCAAATATTGTTTAGATAAATCACAGCTCAGTACCTCATACAGACAACAAGAAACGTGAAACTTTGTGTGAGGATTCCCTTTTTGTTTTATGTTATAAATATGTGTCGAAAATGTTTGCTATAAACATCTCTTCTTCGGGTATTAGGAAGGGGATAAGATTATTGCACAACTCCATTCATGAAAGGTATAAGGCCTTCGGCACAGTCGAATACAGTTCCGTCCGTACTTGTTATAGCTAATTTCAACGTTTTTAGGATTTTTTTTTATTGATGTATGTTGGTAATATACATATATATTTTACTATGCTACCCAATAGCATCATAAAAAAGACGTACAATTGAAATAATCTTGATTACTGCACTTCGAGCTCAGACGGGTTGTTTGCCACAAACTTTCGTAAATTAAAGATCGATCGGTGATTAATTTAAACGCCCAAGATATGTGCTTTTAAATCTTTAAAGCGAATATAGTATCAAATTAATTAATTATAAAGGGAGATGAATGTAGATATATAAAGAAAGATAATATTACAAAAAATGTTTATTACTCCAAAAGCTGCTTTCTTTCTTCTGTCTCCATAGCACACAATATTGAAATTTATGTACGCTTCAAGTTTCGTATGTACCATCTCCAATTTTGGTATAGCTTGAAATATTTGCATGCATTTCAAAAAAAAATCTACAAAACAATTTGCATCGTACACAATAGTCGAGAATTAGAAAATCATAAAAGTTTATATCCCCTAATCTACTTACCTTCCTTTGGACAGGCTTGATCGGTCAATATAGAACGTCACCCCCCTTCAACTTTGATATTGGGATGCTTCAAAAAGATGCAGTAGCTCGGCTATGAAACTCAAAAAGCTAAGCCCTAATAAAAATCCCATATCAACGTGAATTTAGAAAAGATTCGTAAGAAAAATAAAAAATCGATTTTTCAATTCTACTAAAAAATTTTTATTTCGTGAAACAAATGCTGTGCTTATGTATTTATGTGTTTTATCTAAATATTCAAAATAACTATGTCATTAATTAGATGTTTACAATATATCATTAAGTATTTGTAAAGTCAAATATTATAACAATTTTATGGTTGAAACGTGAATATTTCTTACTTATCATAAACCACAAGAAATCCGAAAAACTTGTAGAAATAAAACAAAATCAAACAAAAGCTCGTTAACTAATTAAGCATTAAATTTGTATACAACACAGTTATTGAATTCATTAAGAAATGAAATAAAATTAATTAACGTCATGTTTTGTTGCGTTTGTAGCATTAAATTCGAATAAGAGTTGATTCCTTCATTTGAATATTTATCAGCCGAAAAGCACATTAAAGCCGCAGTGACATACATTTTTATAAATTCTATATGAATTAGAAGCCATTTACGCGCCGCGTCCGCCAATAAACCACGACATTTATAAATATGTAGCACACTGATAAAAGCCAACACTTCCACATTCAGGCATCTTGCTTGTTCATGAGAACACTCAGCTTATCGCGCACTAATTTTACCCACTGTGCTACAATAAACCAGTGGCGTAGTAAGGTGGGCAAGGGGGCATCTTGCCCCGGGGGCTTCTCAATGGTCCGCAAAGCAGAACTTCCTATGGATAATTTGTATTTTTATTAAAACTGAATTCTGGAAAAAATTTTCTATACTAAAAATGCATGCATATATCCGGAACACTTGCGACAGGTTGTGGAATAATTGAAAGCATATATGTATCTTTTTTCTCTCGTTCAACGTTACAATAAAATCTATTAAAAAATGCTTTAACAAAAACTGTCGAACGTAAATATGAAACACGATGCAGCGCCAGGATACAAGCGGTTAGCTTTAGCGTCGATGGGATAGAGAATGTAGTAGAACACTTAGAACAATTAGCAGGGGACACTAACACCACAAGTGACACCAGAAGCGAAGCTACAGTTCTGTTGCAAAATATACTAAATTTTAGTTTAATAACATTAGTTCATTTCTGGTATCTTAAGGAGGATTGATCGTGTGCAGCTCAGTTTAGATATTACTTCGAAGTAGAAAAGGAATTGAACCTAAAACTCCGTTAGAATTACTTACTTTTATAATCTTGTATGGAGAAGATGTTTTTCGAAACTTGCGAGTGGCACTTCAAATACTCTTGACTATCTCAGTATCAAATCGCTAGCTGCGATCGTTCATTCAGCAAATTAAAATTGATTTTGATACATTTACGATCAACGATGGGGCAAGGCCGCCTAAGTTACCTAACATTATTAATTGTGGAAAATGAAAAATCTGAAGAATTTGAAGAAAGGAAACTGCAGTTTCACCGTGCTATTCGCAGTTTGAATCTCGGTGAAACCTTTGATAACATTACAAAATTACCTGACAATGAATTTGTGGCGAGTTTCGAAATGGTACCACCGCAATATGCCACTAAATGTTTCTTCCTTTCTTGTCAGTTTCCTTAGAAAACCATAATAATTGTATATTCAATTATTATAAGCCGGTGTTAAGCTCATGAATTCTTAATAATAAGTATAATTAAAAAAAAAAAAAAAACTATTTCGCCCGGGCGCCAGAAAACCTCACTACGCCAATGCACCAAACTTATATTTCCAGTAGATGGCTAACTTTTTACGACTGTTGTTAATTTTACAAAAATATTTATGTTTTTTTATCAAATGTGCCGAAGTTTGAATTACGTTAAAAATCGTGAATATTACTTAAGCAAGTGAGTTCGAATTTATGGGTATACTTGTAAAAATTAAGCAATTTGACGATGCTGATAATTTGGATATATGGAAGTCTCGATTCCTTTATACCACTACGTACTATTGTTATTCAAGCAAAGCTATAATACCCTTGAACACAAGTACACGTTGGGTATAAAAATATTGTTAAATTATAGACCTACTGAGTTTGCTTTTTTTCTTGTTCAGATATTCCAATAATCCGATACACGATTTCGGACCTATTGTGATTTAAAAAATGGTGCTGGATCATGGATCATATAACGGTACGATCACAAACGTATGTATGTGATTATCTCGTTGTGTTTTTTTACAAATGCTTGTTGTTCTTTATTTTTGGCTGGGACCTTATACCTATCAAATATGAACAAATGGACTGGCTGGGTTTTAAAGAACTTTAAAATGATAGAGAAATTACAAAATTCTTCTTATTTGAAGAATCGGTTGTATGGATGATACAAGATATGGTGGCAAGATGCTATTTGTTCCAAACATTTTTAATCTGATACGAAAATATTACCCTGTACCAAATTTCGTCGAAATTTAATAGTAGTTGCTGCTATAAATGAGGCCGTTGATCACATGAGAAAGACTGTTCACGGCTATAATCAAATCTGTATTTACTCTGACAGCTAGGCTGAACTAAAAGCGCTTGTATCGATCACATGTAAGTCTAGGACAGTAGAGAAGTGCCGCAAATTTCTTGACGAAATCGATGAGCAAACTTCCCTCAGTCTGGTATGGGTGCCTGGACACTCGGATATACCAGGCAATGAGATGGTCGACGAACTTGTAATAGGGGGCACATCCATTCCGCTTTCGTTGTCCTGGAAGGGATTGAGTATGTCGGTCGCTACCTGCAATCTCACTTCGAAAGGGATTTCCCTAAGGGAAGCGGGTGTAAGATGGAGCGATCTTGAATCCTGCTACCACACTAAGCTCGTGTGGACTGAATGGGATGCGAGACACTCAAGAAGTCTTCTTCTTCTTGGAAGGGGGACATATCTCTTTTGGTTGGACTTAAAACCGGCCACATAGCAATCGGGAAGTATACACAACGGCTGGGTGCTCCCCTTAATGATTACTGCAGGAGCTGCAAAGACGAAGAAGAGATAGAAACAGCCGAGCATTTTCTGTGCGATTGTCCTACGCTTTGGCGGAAGAGGAAGAAATCTCTAAACTAAAAAATTCAGGCGGCCACCGTGGTGTGATGGTAGCGTGCTCCGCCTATCACACCGTATGCCCTGGGTTCGCACCCCGGGCAAAGCAACATCAAAATTTTAGAAATAAGTTTTTTCAATTAGAAGAAAATTTTTCTAAGCAGGGTCGCCCCTCGGCAGTGTTTGGCAAGTGCTCCGGGTGTATTTCTGCCATGAAAAGCTCTCAGTGAAAACTCATCTGCTTTGCAGATGACGTTCGGAGTCGGCATAAAACATGTAGGTCCCGTCCGGCCAATTTGTAGGGAAAATCAAGAGGAGCACGACGCAAATTGGAAGAGAAGCTCGGCCTTAGATCTCTTCGGATGTTATCGCGCCTTTAATTCATCTTTTATTTTAAGAAATTCCTGACGTTTGCTGTATCGGCCTGTTGGTTTGAGTAGTGGAGATATCCACGAGGTATCACAATGGGACCTTTTTGGGCCTGTGGGCACTGATGCTCGCTTCAATGCAGAAGACTGCTATATACATAGGAAGGGCCTCATGAAAAATAACGTAATATTATTAGGGGAAGATGAAACTCATACAAAAATATACAAGATTGCGCTAGTGTTTTGTAACTGCAGTACAAAATGCAATACAGTTTTTCTGAACACTTTTGAGTATTGCAATGCATTGACGTAACAAATGTCAAATTCATTGAGAGCGTGCTTGATTAAAAATGTTCAATGCGACCTCTGTTTTGTAGTAATGATTCAGGCAAAAGGAAAGACAATCCTTAAAAGTGTTTTGTGTCCATGCTTCAGTCAACTGTCGCCATATAATAAATATTTGAAATGTATTCTATTCAATTGCATTTAAAATAATGCACAAAAAGTTTTGTATATCTATTCGTACAATACAAATAATCGAAATTGCCACACACGAACAACAAACGATATGAGAATTCGCTCCACGTGTCAGTACGCCAGAGAACTGCAAGAATGCCAGTGTTTGATATACATACATATGTACAAAATTCATTAATAAACGAAAGCTTTAGCAAAAGCAGTTTGAGTATTTCAACCGACTGCATTAAAAAATGCAGTAGTTTTAATTCTTACAAGTGGAACCTAGGCGTGGAACCAAACGCCGTGCGAAGAGTGTCAAAGATCATGTGCATATCTTACAACCTTGGACTAATCTAGTAAGACTTATCATTGAAATTAGGGGGCTGTAGGCTCATGAGGGATTTTCTGACTGTACCTGCCTTTTGGCGCCAAATGCTTTTAAATAAGGCCTAGTTAGTCATAGCAGGTATAGGAAGTGCACATTGGAGGAGGAAACGGTCGAGCACGTTTTGCGCTCATGTCGTGCGCTTGCCCGGCTAGGACTCCCGCTTTTAGAAGTGGCACAGCTATCAGATTTAGCAGCAGCCAGTAGCATAGCTCCATAATATCTCTAAAATAACTCACATATATGCTATAAGAATACAATTTATTCTAACAAAAAATTAAGGTAATTTTTTTTACTGAGGAGAAACAACGAAAGTCCTGATATATGTGACCTGGAATCATCAAACGACCCTATTGTGCGAAAATACCGTTTTTCTTTTTTTGAGTGATTCTTATAGCAAATTTAACGCCCCTTCCAGTTTTTTCACAAATCGCATTTAAAGTACGAATGAGTTAAGTACAAGTGAAAATCGTTATACGCGTTTTTCGTTGATGATTCCAGGTCACACAAAAGTACGTACACTTATAGCCACAGTCTACTTCTGTCTATCTCTGAAGCCCATACATTTCTTAATACATATATGTAGATTGCATCATTGTTGCAAGCGCAAACAAAATGCTGAATCCATCATTGTTGGCAATGAATTTATTTTTGCTCTTACTTTAATTGTCCTCTATTGCCCCTCACATTTTCTTTGTATGTCACATTACTTTGTTGCATATTTTTACCTTTTCATGTGTGTCTATATTTAGCGGAAGGACATCCGTATGGTGTTGTCAAAACAAAATGTGATTATCATTAATTTATGATGTCACTCTTATGGCTTTCCTGCGGCTGCAATAGTTTATTCTTCCAATGTGCAAGGATAAAAATTTTTAGATTATTTTCGATTCGTTATATTATTCTGCACTTCGCAGCACTCTTTTGTATATTTTGAGCATTAACAAAAGAAGTCTTAGGCCGCGCTATTTTTCTCTTCGTTCGGTGTGTGGTCAGCGTTTGAGTTTGCTACTCCAGAGTAGCAGTAGCAGCGAAATATGTGCTCTGCTCTTGCTCTGGTTCTGAATACGAACAGAGCATAGAGCAGAGCCGTAGCATAAAAAAGTGATAGCATTTCTTATCCTCTGCTGCGAGATACGTCGTGTTTTAGAGCGAAGCAAATCCATGCATTCCGCGCAATACATGCACCGTTTGCAAGAAAAATCGAGTCTCCCAAATGTAAAATACACTTGGTACTGAATTGAAGTCATCATTACCTCGTCACTTTAAATTTCCTTAAACCATTTCGGTGAAGGCATAGATTTTAATTTGAATATGTCAATAACCTGACGCGCGCTCATTTTTCGACAGCTCAAGTCAAAAGTTCGAAAATTAAATTTAAAACGCTAAATTTCCGCTGCTGCCAAATGTAAAAAAAAACAATGTTAAACTTACAACTTAAATCGTATTAATTAAAAATTTTATGTATACAACTAAATGCGCCGCATACGTATATGTAGGTGCATTAGACCGTTTCAGATTATTGTATCTTCTTGTGAATAGTGGATATCGGTTGGTATACACTTAAGGAGCTCTGTGATATGCAAAACTTTAAAATTCGAATTTTTTAAGTTTAGATCTACATAGGTGCATGAATTTTACATACATAAGTATATACATACAAGTCATAACAGCCTAAGCCCAAAATCACGCCATCGAAGTGGTTTATAGAACGTTTCAAATCAAGAATGTAAACGTCAGATATGCACAATTAGCATTCAAAAACAAAATATCAAAAATGGAAAGTTACAAATGTTTAAATCCTACTTAAGCGATTATGACAGATACTTATGTGTAGAACAATATGCTTGTATGCGACTTAAAAAATTTGCCTGCACAGATTTGAAGAGGCGAATTCGTCGTTTTCGGCTCCAATTTACTTACATACGTGATGACGGCTTAATAAGTCCTAAATGATTTGTGAAGAGTGAGGTGTTTGGTGGTAATATACTTAATAGGAATTCTACTATAACTAGTGGAGCATTTCTGAGCCATGAGTTGCGTTGGATTTTGAACTTCGAGTTGTGTATTTAAAGGCAATTAAAACCACGCGTTGTCAAACTCATAAATACGTCATGTTCAATTAAAATTTAATTAAAACTCATGAGCCAGTTTTAAAGTCGTTGCCATAGCTGGGCGATTGGCTGAGCTAAAATTTTAATTTTTTTTTTTTTCAATATGACGTAGAGAAATCTGTTAAATTACAGGCCAATAAGTGAGTATATAAATCAAATGTTTTGTAATTGCCAGCTTTGTGAATTTGCCTATTAGTAGCCAATTCGAGAAAGAAGGAGATAGAAGGATAGAAGGAATAGAAAAAGAGAAGCCTAAAAGAGATAAACATAAAAATAGCAAAAAAACTTAAAATAGAGAAAAATAAGGTGTGCGATAAAGTTAAGGCAAAGGAAAAGAAAAAAATTTAAGATTGAAAGTTTAAGACATCAAGTAAGGAAGGCTAAGTTCTGGTGTAACCCAACATTACATAATCAGCTGCCAAATTACAGCTTGTAAAACTTTTAAATTACCTTCTTTTAAAAGTGGGCGGTGCCACGCCCATTGCCCAAAATTTTACTAATTTTCAATTCTGCGTCATAAGGTCAACTCACCTACCAAATTTCATCGCTTTATCCGTCTTTAGTAATGAATTATTGCACTTTTTCGGTTTCTCGAAATTTTCGATATCGAAAAAGTGGGCGTGGTAATAGCCTGATTTCGTTCATTTTAAACAGCGATCTGAGATGAGTGCCCAGGAACTTATATACCAAATTTCATTAAGATACCTGAAAATGTACTCAAGACATCGTGTTTACGGACAGACGGACGGACGCACATGGCTAAATGAACTTCTTTTTTCGCCCAGATCATTTTGATACATATATAGAAGTCTGTATCTATTTGGATTAGCTTATGCCGTTACGGAGGGGGGGGGGGGGGTACCGTTATGCGAACAAAATTAATTTACTCTGTGAGCTCTGTATAAAAAGAAGGCTAGAAATAAAGCGAAGACGGAGGAGAAAGAACCACGGAGACGACAAAAAAAATTAAAATATAAAGACAAAATATTAAGTGAGAGATAACTTAGGGGGTGGGGGGAATAGAATGATAGAAAATTGATGAATAAATAATTAAGTAAATTCGAATAGACCGTAGACAACAGAGACACAAACAAAGAAGGAAAGGTAAGGAAAAAATAGAGAGCAACAAATAGTTAAAGTTAACAGTAAGATAAAGAGAAAATATGAAATATATGGAAAGAGGAATAGAAAGATAAAGATTAATGGCAAAGTAAGCAGAAGAGTGCGAAAGAGACGAGGATGAAAAAAGGAAAAGTGTACAGGAGCATGAAAAGGAATTGAAAACTAAAGACAAGACGAACGTAAAAAGCAGAAGACTGATAAGGAGAAAGAGAAAACCCTATTGAAAAATAAAATGAGTAACAAGAAAAATAAATAGGAAGAGGATTTAAGTTGATTAAACCACACAGACAAAGAGAAAAATAAATTTAAAGAGAGGGAAAGAGAAAAAGAGAAATTTAATGGGAAAAGAAAGGGAAACAGGAGAGAAAGGTAAGAGGAAATGAAAGCTTAAAACAGAGTAAGATAAAGGGCATGGGCACGGTTAAGAGAAAGGAAAAGGTAATTGGAAGGATGACGGGAAAGTGAAAGAGAGAAAAAGAGTAAACGGAGATAAAGAAGATTATAAAATGAAAAAGAAACGGAAGAGAAATGAGCAAGACTTATATCAATTGAAAAGGGAGAAGGAGAGAATTAACTCGAAGGAGAAAAAGGAAGAGGAATATAAAGTTTTGAAGAAAGAGAAAATTAGAGACGAAAGAGGAAGGGAAGACAAACAATTTAGTTTGATCTACCAGGCCCACCGATAATCATAACTCGTTTTTCAATAGTGTAGAATATTTTTCACGTTTTCTAGGCTAAATTTAACACACACGGAGAACGCACGATTTACACAATCACCATCCTTTCGATTTTGAAATGTAATTAGCGGAGAAGATCAAATATAAAATTCATATTTTCTGCAATGAAACATTTTTAGAAGCTGTCGCGCACAAAGATTCTTGATTTTTATTTTTTTTTAATTTTTTTTAATTTTTTTAATTTTTAACAAATTGGTCAAAGTTATAAATCAACTATTCAAATATACAAATACAAATAAATATAAAATTTTTCACAAAAGTATTTTTTTGTTGCGTGTAGAAAACTTTTAACAGTAAAGGGGAAAACTTTCTACGTTTCTTATGAATTCTAGTCAGAGAGAATACCCTAATGAAAAAAGATATTCATGTAGGCGTGCTTATCAGATTATCTGCTTATGTGGCAATATTTTTTTATGATATTACATAATTAAACTAAGTCAGACAGAATTAATTTTTAAACAGTTAGATTGAAAATCACTTTGACGAAGACGCAGTTTCACTGTACAACAGCTATTTGTAAACTGTTCTGGGTTAAAAACAAAACCCTTAACTTAATACTTTTTGCTAAAAACTTAAAAATAAAAAAATTTATTTGTGAAGAGTGTCATGTCAGAATACCTGTCATGAGCCTACAGTCCTTTATTTTTAATGATGAGGGTAACTTTGTAACTCTAAGGCCCGGTCTTTCAGTAGTTGGTAAAGCTAAGCTTAAACTAAGTTTGCTTAAACTTTAGTGAAATTTAAACTCCAGTTAAACAGATAAGCAGTTTTTCAGGAGAAAGACGATGAGGAGAAAGACACTTCTTATGAATAATTAGAACTCGCATACGAGCGCTGTCCCCGTCATGATATAAAAGTCGTGCTTGGCGACTTTAAAGCCAGGGTGGGCAAAGAAGGTGTTTTTGGCCCTACAGTCGGAAAGTTCAGCCTACACAATGAAACTTCTCCTAACGGACTGAGGCTGATTGACTTTGCCGGTGCTCGAAACCTGGTCGTATCCAGCACGAGGTTCTTGCCTAAAAAGATACGTCAAGCTACATGGCCGTCTCCTGATCCAATACCCGCAATCAGATCTATCACATTGCGATAGACGGACGGCATGCCTCCAGTGTTTTAGATGTGCGCACGATCCGAAGACCTAACATCGGCTCGGACCATTATCTCGTTGCAGCGAAAATACGCACCCGCCTCAACGCGGCTAAAACCAAGGAACAAAAAACACAAGGAAAGCTAGATGTCGGAAAGCTTCAATCACAACAGACTGCCAATGATTTTGCAACTCGACTCTCACACCTGCTCTCTGAGAGCACAACTCATCCTGAAGGAATACAGGAGCAGTGGGAGCATATCTCCAAAGCACTTCGTACTGTCGCCGAGGAAAAAATTGGTTACCGGTGGCCACGAAAAAACAACTGGTACGATGAAGAATGCCGCGTTGCAACCGAAAGAAAAGACGCTGCCAACAGGGCTACGTTAAAAGCGAGCGCGACAAGAGGAGTGTGTGAACGCTACCGTGAGTTGAAAAGAAAGCTAGACGCCTTTCAGGAAGAAAAAAGCAGAAGCAGAAAGGCGTGAGTGCGAGGAGCTTGAGCTGCTAGCCACCAGGAATAACGCCCGAAAATTCTACCAAAAAATACGGCGACAGACGGAAGGTTTTAAGACCGGGGCAAACTCCTGTAGGAACGAAAACGGCGACTTTGTAACTGATGTCCAGAGAGTGCTTAGCTTATGGAGGGAATACTTCTGTGCTCTCCTAAATGAGGGCAGCATTCACCGCACAGAGATGAAGAACCCGATCCCGCAATCGATGATGATGGAATATATATGTCCCCCGCCCGATTATGACGAAGTTAAAATAGCAATAACCAGATTGAAAAACAACAAGGCCGTGGGCGCTGATGGATTGCCTGCGGGGCTATTCAAGTACGACGGCGAGGAGTTGGTAAGGCACATGAAGCAACGTCTTAGCAAAATATGGGCGGACGAGTGCATGCCCGACCGTTAGAATCTAAGTGTTCTTTGCCCAGTCCACAAGAAGGGGGATACTGCAAAATGCACCAACTATCGCGGAATCAGCCTTCTTAATAAGGCATAAAATGTCCTTTCAAGTTTATTGTGCGAAAGATTGAAACCCACCGTGAACCGGCTGATTGGACCTTATCAGTGCGGCTTCAGACCTGGTAAATCTACCATCGAACAGATTTCCACAATGCGCCAAATATTGGAAAAAACCCATGAAAAGAGAATCGACACACATCATCTCTTCGTCGACTTTAAAGCCGCCTTCGACAGCACGAAAAGAAGCTGCCTGTATGCCGCTATGTCTGAATTTGGTTTCCCCGCAAAACTTATACGGCTGTGCAGAATGACGATGAGCAACACCATCAGCTCAGTCAGAATTGGGAAGGACCTCTCCGAGCCGTTCGAAAATAAACGAGGTTTCAGACAGGGTGACCCCTTATCGTGCGATTTCTTTAATTTGATGCTGAGAAAATTAAACTAGCTGCAGAACTTAACCGAACTGGAACAATGTTCTACAAAAGCGTGCAATTACTGGCATATGCTGATGGCATTGATATCATCGACCTATACACCCGCACTGTTAGTTCTACTTACTCCAAACTGGAAAAAGAAGCGGTAAAGATGGGTTTGATGGTGAATGAGGACAAAACGAATTACCTGCTGTCATCGAGCAAAGAGTCAGCGCATATGCGCCTTGGCAACCACGCTACTGTTGGCAGCCATAATTTCGAAATAGTAAAAGACTTCGTTTATTTGGGAACCAGCATCAACACTAGCAACAACATCAGCACTGAAATCCAGCGAAGAATCAATCTTGCCAATAAATGCTACTCTGGACTAGGTAGGCAATTGAAAAGTAAAGTCCTCTCTCGGCGAACGAAAATCATACTCTCCAAGTCACTTATCGTACCCGTCCTGCTATATGGGGCAGAAGCATGGACCATGACAACAGCAGATGAAGCGGCTTTGGGAGTGTTCGAGAGAAAAGTCCTTCGAAATATTTATGGACCTCTACGCGTTGGCGATGGCGAGTACCGAAGAAGATTTAATGATGAGCTGTACGAGCTATACGTAGACATCTACATAGTCCAGCGAATTAAAACGCAGCGGCTGCGCTGGCTAGGCCATGTTATGCGAATGAAAGATGATGCTCCGGCCAAGAAAGTGTTTCTATCGGAACCAGCCTATGGAAGCAGAGGTAGAGGGCGGCCCCCACTCCGTTGGAAGGACCAGGTGGAAAACGATTTAAGCTCCCTTGGTGTGACCAATTGGCGCCGATTGGCGGAGCGAAGGCGCGCCTTGTTGGACGGCCATAACCGTTTAGACGGATAAGCGCCAATTTAAGTAAGTAAGATAATTTGTAGATACGGCAACAGTTGGATTTCTCCAGCCTTAGAGAAATATATATCTAGTTCCACAGCTGATATCCAACATCATGCTGTAATTATTCTTAAACCAGATAGTTATCAAGTTATTATCTAACTTCATTCTCCAGTCACTATCCAACCTTTGAGAAATTTTTTTTATATTATTTTCGTGAAAATACTATATCATTGTCGTCTTATATTTTAGTCTAGTGAGAGAACCACTCATAAATACAAGTTGGGAACTATATTTTTTTTAACTGAAGTAATAGCATCTTCTGCTTTATAAAAAATTTGCTTTTTGGCTCAGAACGTTATGATTCTCAAGTTGAGTCCTGTTTCGAAACAACTTGCCTTGTTATCAACATGAGATGTAGTGGTTCTTAAGCCCAAATGCGTGTTGGGCATATTCGCCGTCATAGCTAACGAACGCAAATAACTTATAGCTTAAAAAGAGTTTAACTCAATCAGATCGGCCGCTTAAGCTTAGCTTAATCTTCAGTTAAGATAGACTGGAAAACTGCAGAATACATTTAAGCGTAGTTTAACTGACAAACTGCGTTGAATTTGTATTGAAAAACCGGGCCTAAGGTTGTTAGATCTACAGCCCGCGCTTGGGTTCACTTTTGGTCGATCATGTACAACTTTCGCTTTCTCTTAATCTCTACCAATATGATGCAATGTCTGCGGAGCTCATCCGCTTTTTCAGTCCCCTGTGCCCTACGACACAATATATTTAGACGTATGCTTCTTCCTATCACGACTCTTTCGGGGGATTGCTTGGACCTTAATGAACTCAGCTTAGCTGCATTTTCGTTTTTCAAACCTTAGTTTAACGGGTAAATAGCCGCATTAAAAATGTAGTCGGTTGTCGGTAATGTGTTTCGCTCATTAGATGAATGTTTGCTAATACTAATGTATTCGTGTTAAAATGGATAACACTTTTTTCAACAAACTTCTTTAAAAAAAGAAAACAAGCAAAAATTTTAGCTATTTGCAAAGCAAAGTAGTTCCACCAATAGGCACCGCCATTGACAATAACAAAACAACTATGGTGGTTAGCGGCAACAGCAGTAACTCCTTTGTGACAGCCGAAACTGTTGGGCAAACATAGCGAAAACACACATATTTTTCTACGATAAGATTAAACAAACCAAGGTGGAGGGGTACATGAACATACAATGGAAATTTCATATACATATTTGCCTTTTTCCCAGTCTGTGTTTGTCTGTTTGCACACATTTAACGGATTATTGAATTTTTCTCGAAGCGTATAGCCATTAAGCGAGTAGATGGGGTTTCAAGTGACTATCACACTTAGCAAAGATCGCAGCAGCTCTAGGTAAAGCAGTCACAACAACATCAAAAACACGCATGTTGCATTAGGACAGCTGTTCAGCGGCGTGTGGCTGCAACAAAGTAACTCCTAAAGAGGGGTAAAAAGTGATAGTGGAAGAAGTAGAGTTTAAAGTATATTTAAATAAACGTATATACCTAAGTAGGTATTTAAACGATTTTTTGTGCTCATTCTGTCATTTGCAGCTAAGTGACAAATACTTGTTGGTTGTTGTTCGCTAACGCAATTGCGTTTGCTGCACCAGCAATGTTGTGGCTTCTACGGCTGCGCAAACAAATGCAACGCGCTGCTATGCAAATATTTTATTCAACGTAGATGCATTTAAATGGCGGCTACAGCTGATTGTTGTTGACCTATCTTGGTTTTTTTTTTTTTTTTTTTGTTTATTTGCGTTGTTTCGTCTTGTAAATAGTTGTTTGCATATTTGCTGGGGTTGGCGGCAACTTTTTTCAAGTTTCGGGCAATCAAAGAGTTTATTTGTTGTATATAAATAAAATTACATATCGATTTTCTCATACCTACATATTTGTATTAGATATTTTTGCTAAGCACAAGAATGGGGATTTGACAACTGGCACCATTGCCGTAGTACAAATTAAAGGACAAGCGAATCCTTTTGTAAATGTGTCATCAAAAAACGGCTTTGCTCATTCTTCAATGCCTTAGACTTCAAAGGCCATGTTGACATGCAGTGTTTTTTCTTTTTCATATATGGCACAAATTCTTCTCTCTACTATGAAAACAGTCCAGTTTTTCGGGTGGATAACAAATTAAAAAGGTGGAAGGAATTGAACTGAGTGGAGACATATAAAGAAAGACTGAAAGGCCTACCCGCGGATTGGAGACAATGCATCTTCAACCGTAGAAATAATGACGAAGCAGTAAAGACGCGGTAGCTGTACATATTTGCACACGGATTGGAGGCAAGATCTCTTCAACCGGTGCAACTAACTACATTGGTGGGTGGGATTAAACCACCGCATTAACACGCGAACGCCAGCTCCAGCTTATACCATGCCGTTCGAGTATGAAAGTATAGCAACGAGACACAGACAGACGTAGAGCCTATTGTTGAACCTACCTACTGACGGAATACTTGACAGTAGTACCTAGGGTCAATCGTGCCATAGACGGCAGGAGGTTAAGCGCGTTTCAAATGCCACACTGACTTTCAGGCTTTCGATGCTTCCTCCATTCTATGAAAGGATGAGCGATACCGCATAAATATGCCAGGGCTAGGAGTACTCGAAGCAAAATACTACGCAAATGAGCTGCACATTTTCTTGTGTTACAAGCAGAAGATACACACTTAGGTATGAACTCTCGACATTTGCGCAACCGCAACGCAATTTAGCTGCAACAAAGAATGCACTGCATCGCGCCACCCAAATTTAAGTGCAACATGCCGGTGCAACAGACGACTATGAGTTGATGGAACATCGGCTGCTGAATTTAAACCAAAAACAACAGAGGAATAATAGTTTCAGTAGCAGCTACTTAAAAGCCCATATTTTAAAAGCCAGACAACACAAAACATCTCATATAAATACGTGTGCAACAACAACAATGCTGCTAACTTTAAACAAGCAGCAGGTTATCAATGCCACGCATGTTGCCACACGCTGTGGCATAAATAAATCACTAAGTATATAGCACCTTCGTTGTCATGATTGTTGTTGTAAAGCAAAGCCAAGAAAAAAAGAGGGCCAAACTCAGACGCGAAGCAGTTTGAACCATCTAAATCAAAATAACTACAAAGATAAGTAGAGCTTATTGAAAAATATTTCTCAAGTGCAGCTCATTACGTAGGCTAATGTAAACACAACAATGCGCCTGATGATATGTCATTCAACATTCATCATAGGTACCAAATTTCAATGGAGTGCAGCGTGAGGCAGCAGCCGTTGACGTTCAAAGTTACAAACAATTGTCTGGCTTATTGCCACAAGTTCATTGCTTTTCTGCCAAATGTCGAGTATTTAGTATGAAAAAGTGGTTGTACAGTGCAACGATTCAGGTGTAAGAAATAATAAAAAAACATCAATTTAGAAATTTGGAGAAATTTTTATAGTACAGAATCCGTTAATTCCTCTTCTTTTTTATTTTCAATATTTTAAGAAAAAACTTCAATGCATTTTGTAATTGAAATTATGAAAACTTATCGATCTCATAAACGTTTTTGAAAAGATTCGGAGTTTAGATACAATTTTACGAAAATTTCGAATTTGTTTGTTTGAAGTTTTCAGAATTTTTTTGAGTAAGCAATTTTATAGTCCAATCAATTTGGTCACAAATGTTCAAGTTGTACGCCTCTAAAAAATTCGCATTGATTTTTGACAACTTTTTTTCGACGGAAAATTGAAAAACCGACGAAATTTTAAAAAATTGTACACTGCTATTTTTCTTTTCTCTGCTGCAATCGGCTTTTAATACTAGAGTTTAAATGCATTCAAAATATCTTTTTGCAACAATTTCTATGTTACTTTAAAATTTTCCATGAACACAGCAACAAAGCACTCGTTTTCATATCGTCGGTCACATGGAAGACTACACTCAGAGAAAAACGCCGTTCCAAAATCCAGCACCACCGGACCCAATTCAAGCTTTTCATGTTCTTACTTTTTTGTTCTTGAAAAACGAACGACCTCTTCTCAAAACAACAACCTTGTTTTTGAACTGAGAACAGCTGGTCTTAAAATAGCGCGAGTTCGATCACCGTTAAACTCTGAAGTTTTTTAAAATAATTTTTTTATAATTGATATTAGAGAAAAATTGTAAGTTTACAAACGGCGATGGTTACTAGGACATGTTTCTGAATTTCACTTCTTCATCAGCTAGCTTTTCGGGAGCTGAGCGTTGAACTCGAGTCTCCAACATTCATATCAGTGCAAGCCTTTTAGCTGCTACGCCATATGAATGTTCCGTTGTTCGCTGTACAATTGGTCTCTAAGAGTTGCCTTTTTTGTTTATATTCCTTTTGATCACCATGTAGGCACATACACTCTGTATGTAGTTTATTCCTAATGGTTTGGATATGATTTTTAGGCGTGCTTTTGAAAGCTTAGTAACATTTGTTCGGATATTTACAGTATTTGTTTTTAATACTTCCGCTGTTACTATTATATCAATATGATCATATGTATTTAATTAGCGAGCTTTGCTCATATTGCTTTATACAATGGTTTTTGTAATTGATATTAGAGAAAAATTGTAAGTTTACAAACGGCGATGGTTACTAGGACATGTTTCTGAATTTCACTTCTTCATCAGCTAGCTTTTCGGGAGCTGTGCGTTGAACTCGAGTCTCCAACATTCATATCAGTGCAAAACCATTGTATAAAGCAATATGAGCAAAGCTCGCTAATTAAATACATATGATCATAATTTTTTTATGTTATATTTTTTTTATTTGGCAAACGAACTGTGCTAATTTTCAATACGAAAAACAAACTGTGCTAATGTTCCGATCGATAAATGAACTATGCCAGTTTTCCATGGGACCGACGATTTATGGTTTCCGGTTTCCCGTTTTAGCTCTTTTGCTAAATATTTTATTTTGCCAAACTTACTTCAAAATGCTCCACAGTGCGCCGTACATGCAACTTGAATTTAGCTTGCAATATCAACAACCTGAATTTAGCTTGTAACAACGATGACGCAGCGATTAATATTGCGCATATTACATTAACATTCAAATAAAAATCATTCATTCATTCAATTGGCATTCACATTTAGTTAGTAATTGAGACAAGCTGACGTGCTTGGTGGCGGCAATAGCAGCAGTCAATAGTCGCAGCAGCCGATAGAATACACCTTGGAATCAATAGGGACACATAGAGACAAGCCCACTTGATGGCGTCGCTTCTATAGATGTACTTACATTTCTAATAACATATATACTTGTATTAGCTAGGTAAAAGTATGTATCTGTGTGTGTGTGTACACTGAATCAAAGAATGTTACTTATTCATTATAATTCAATCGCTTTTGTTGTTGACAACAACATCATCATCACTCACCATTAATCAATATATAAGTACTTGATGTTGAATATCTTTCTTTCAAAAACCATAGCATTTTCAACTTTTACGCTTAAAGTTATGAAAGGCCGGCGATTAAAAGTGTGCATATGGAGCTAAGTATTATCTTTATTCCATGACCTCAAAATGATTCCAAACATAGTCACGAAGTGTAGCCGAGAGGATGCTTAGCTGTCTTAAAATTGTCCCGGAACAGTCTGAAAATGATTCTGAAGTTTTCTCAAAATAATGCCGAAGTGATTCTGGAACTATTCCAAATCGGTCTCGAAATAGTCTCGCAACGATTCTAAAGTGCTGCTCTAACTATTTCAAAATGGTTTCGAAATAGTATTGAAATGACCCCGAAGCTGTCTAGAAATTATACCTGAAATAATCCGGAATCGATCCTGATATTGTTCCGAAGTTGTTTCGATATATTCTCGAAATGATTCTATGCCCAAATGTTCACGAAACGGTGCCGAAAGAGTCCAGAAATAGTCAAAGAATATATGAGGTCCATGCTCTTCAAAATTTTATCGAGGTCCGTTAATCTTCTACGTCTGGACCAAGGTGGTACTTAGCTCCATATTAGTGGATATACAGGGATGCCATGCATGCTGTTCATGCAGTCAAATGATTTTCCGGACAGATTTAGGTAGGAAAATAATGAGTTTTCTTCTTTAACTAAACTACGATGCCAATCTTCTGAAGATAATTCGTTGCTTTTTTTTAGTATTATTAATTTTAAATTAATTTTTAAATATTTATATAAACCAAAGGAAATTAAAATGAAAAATTATCCACCATACTCAAAGCACTAATCAAATTAGAAAAGAAAGTTGCTGTCTGGGCATGTACATCATGTTCTTATTAAATATACATATCTTCAAAAAAATAAATTTCAACTTAAACCTGAATATATAACCACGTGATTTGTTTTGTAAACACTATGTGTATCAGTAATAAATATCAACCATTTGCTCAAAGTTGTCATTACATCGCTGGCTCTTTATTTCCAACAAAACAGTAGTGTACATATCTCTTCGTGTACTTGCATTAAAATAGTTGCGTATAGAAGCTCGTCGAGTTTTAAGCAATACAAAGGTGCCCATTTTGGACACCATGAAAATGTTCTGCCCACACACACTCACCCAATAATAAATGTGCAAAATTTGTTTGAATTTATATTTTAGTTGCTTTATTTAGTTTTGTATTTAATTTGTGTAGTATTTCTTTTATCTTAGTATGTATAGTTTGTTCACCTTTAGTTAAACTAATTTTCAAAGAACTGTATTCTTATTTTTAGGTTATAGTCTTTTTGTTTAATTTCACACGTTGTTTTCTTGCACGACCACACTCTTTCTTTACAGCCACGAACTTAATTTCATTTTCGCTATATCGCTGAATGCCATTGCCACTGCTGAGTGCAATTGGCATTGCTTTTCAGCAACAGCTGACGGCGATGCCACTTGCACTCAGGGGTGCATTTTGTTGCGTAAAGCGCGTAACGCAGTGCGGTTATACCACCCTTCCTTAGAAAAAGAAGAATCTGACAAGTTGATCAGATTTGTCATATTCTTCTTGTTCTCTGACTTTCAAATTGTTTTGGTTGAACGAATGTATGATATTAGGGTGTTCCTCCCCTTTTTTCTCATTCGTTCAATCGGAACAATTTTTTTTTCCTTTCACATATGAAATTAAGTTAATATTAATTTAATTACTTACATGTAATTTGTTTTCTAATTTCTATTGCACTAAATTAATGTATTATATATATTTATTACAAATAGTGCGTGCATATTAATTTTTGATTTTATTTACATGCAAATTAAAAAAAATTTTTTTTTTTTTTTTTTTGTTTTTGTATATTAATATTAATATAAATTTTAATTTGATATTTCATGCTTTAATAACAAAGTACTGAAAATTTAAAATTAATTACAAGCTAGTTTGTAAATTTATATGAGAAAAAATTCAGTTAACCTTATTGATTCGGTTTTTGTGAACGGTTTTTTCCTTTTTATTTACTTCATCAAAAACCGTAACATTAACTCCATCAATTTTTGTGACTATATATGGTCCTTGGTAAATGCTTTCATGCTTATTTCTAGGTTCTTTTTGTATTACTACCTTATCGTTTATATTAATAGCTAACGGACGCGCCCTCTTATCATAAAGATCTTTATTTTTAATTTTATGTTTATTAATTAAATCTTTTGCTAATTTATGCGTTTTTTGTAGTCTATATTTTACTTCTTTTGCATAACTTTCAACATTGTAAATTGGATCGATTTGTTCCTTTTGAACTTCATTTGGTAAGGTAACATTTCTACCGAATACTAATTCGTATGGAGTGAATCCATTATCAAAAACTGTACTAGGAGTTGTATTATGCAAAAATGTAAAATATTTCAAATAAACGTCCCATTCGGGGAAGTTATCATTTAAAAAAGCTCGTAAATATTCATTAAATACCCGATGATTTCTTTAAATTGTACCTAGGGTTTCATGATGGTAAGCTGTAGAAAAATTATGTTCGATTTTTAGGAGTTTGGTTAATTCAGAGAAAATTTCGTTTTTATATTCGGTTCCTAAATCGGTTTTAATTGATTTCATTATGCCATAAATGAGGATGAAGCTTTCAAAAATGGCTGTTGCAATTGTTTTTGCTGTCTTATCAGGGACTGATATGGTAACAAGGTATTTGCTAAAGTCGCACATAATGGTAACCGCGAACCTATTCCCATTATTCGACTCGGGCAAAGGTCCTATTGTATCTACAACTACGACATCGAAAGGTTTGCAGGTTGTTGGTGTAAGCACTAAATTTTCTTTGGTTTTTGGCTTGACTTTATTCAAAAGGCATTTTTTGCAATTTTTGACGTATTTGACAATGTCACGGGTCATACCTTTCCAATAATATTTCGTACGTATTTTTGCGTAAAGCTTTTTATTTCCGCAGTGACCTCCTGATATCGGGTCATTGTGGTAAATTTCCATTAATTTAAGTTTCTTGTCGTTGTCTGTAACTGTTTCAACAGGTTCTATTAATAGTATTTTTAAATTTTTTAAAATTGAATTTCCTGTATTTTTAAAATTTGAAATAGAAAAATATTTAAATATTTGATCATCTTTTTGCCATTCTGCTTTCTTAATGTTGTGTTTACCAGCTTCTTTTTCAAGCTTCAAAAGTAATTCATCTAATTGCATTATTTTGTTAGTATACACAATATTAAGTAACTCGAGTTTTTTATGTTTTAAATGCGCATATATTTTTAAATTGATTTTATCATTGCCGTTGTCATGACATATTTGGCTTTTTATCCTATGAATTTTCTTGGAAAAATTATATGAAAACTTGTCGACTACCTGTAATTTGACATTTTCTTCGTTTACGTCTTCAGCCGATTGTTGTAATTGTTCGTGACGTTTCGTCATAGACCTCGTCTGTACTTTTAAAATTTGATTATTGGACTTTTTAAGTTCTTGGATTGAAATTCGCGATAATGCGTCTGCACCTACGTTAGATTTTCCTTTAATATATTCTATGGTAAAATTATATTCGGACAGTTCCAAACGTATTCTGGAAAGTTTCGACGACGGATCTTTCATATTAAATAGATAAACTAGTGGGCGATGATCTGATTTAACTTTGAAGTGAGTGCCATAAATATATGGACGAAATTGCTTTATTGCAAAATATATTGCCAAAAGTTCTAATTCTATTATTGGTTTATTTTGTTCTGATTTGCTAAAGGATTTTGAAGCAAAACAAATTGGCAAGTCGTTACCGTTATGATTTTGACTCAGTATCGCACCACACCCTAACTTTGAAGCATCAACCGTAATTAAAAATTCTTTGGTGAAATCTGGATATTGTAAAAGTTTTGGAGAAATCAGACTTTTTCTTAGTTTTTCGAAAGCTAACTCACATGCCGTATCCCAATTAAATTCAACCTTCTTTCTACTCAAACGATTCAGTGGAGCTGCTAAAGAAGCGAAACTTGGGATAAATCTCCTATAATAATTTGCAAATGCCACGAATCTTCGGACAGCGTCTTTATCGCGTGGCTTAGGATACCTTTTAATTGCTTCAATTTTTGAATCGTCTGGTAGCAAACCATTTGCTGAGCATTTATGCCCTAAGAAAGTTACTTCAGGTCTAAGAAAATTACACTTTTTTGGGTTAAGTCGCAAGTTGAACTTCCTACAGGTTTCGAAAACTTTTTTTAGATTATTGAGATGATGTGCTTCGCTACATCCGATTACTATTATATCGTCTACATACATAAAGGCTTGGTTGGGTGAAATACCAGAAAATGCAATTGACATCATTCTTGAAAATGAATTTGGAGCTACGTTTAGACCAAATGGTAAAACCTTCCATCGAAAAGCTCCGCGGTCAGTACTAAAAGATGTTATGTCTCTTGAATCTTTGTGAAGTGGGATTTGGTGAAAACCCGAAAAAAGATCTAATGTAGAAAAGAATTTCGCACGGCCAAGGTTATCTAAAATATCGTCTACACGTGCCAAAGGAAATTTATCGGCAATTAACTTTTTATTTACAGCCCTAAAGTCAATGCACATTCTATACGATTTTTGGCCATTTAGGTCTTTTTTCGGTACCAAAATCAAGGGACTATTATAATTCGAACAACTATTTTCAATCAGATCGTTTTCCAATAATTTATTAACTTGTTTATTGATTTCTTCACGTTGAGAATACGGTAGGCGGTAATTTTTAATGTATACTGGCGTCGTATCGTTTAGTTTTAGTTTTTGTTCATAAAAATTGTTGATTGTCATCTTATCATTGTCTAGCGCAAAAATATCGGAATATTGTAAACATAAGTTAATAAGTTTGTTTTCTGCATAATTAGGTATTTGTTTTTCTAAAATGCTTTTAAGTTCTTTAATACGACTATCTTGTTTTACTGGGATATTGATTTTATAAACGTGATAATTAGAAAGTTTTTCGGTTTGAATGTTGTGGTTGTTTACGTATTTTACGCTATTTGTGGTGTTTATTACTTTAATGATCGGATTACTAGTATCAACTATACATTTCGCTGTGAAAACACCGTCGGAAATCTCTTGAGAATCCACGAAAAGTGGTTCTGAGTCTTTTTTTAAAGCGAAAATTCTATAAACTTCGCAACGAGGTGGAATAACAAATGTATCGCTTTCCATTCCGTGATGGATGGGAAGTGCGATCTTTTCATTGCCTATCCAGAAGGAAATGCAATTTGTTGCATAGCTGATATCGCATTTATTTGTTTTTAGGAAATCCTTACCAAGTATTCCATCTGATGGAATGTTGAAATCATTGTCTACCACATGCAACGTATGTTTGATATAAAAATTTGAAAAGTGTAAGTTAGTTGTAAAAGTACCTAATGTAGAAACTGTATCTGTAGTTACTCCAGTAATATTAATTGTATCATTGTTGTTAATTGACAAATTTTTATTAAGAGAGGAAATTTTAATTAACGAAATGTCGGCTTGTGTATCGACTAGAAATGTACAAAATTTGTTAGAGCCAGTAATATTTAATTGTATAAAATCGGAATAGTTTAAGTTAAGACAATAAATGTTTTTTGAAGCAAAATTGTGAGCTGAATCAGTTAGTAATTTGTCTCGTCCTCCCTCAGTGTTCGCTCCTGAGGGGCTTCCCTGTTTAAAGCCCGAACGTTTGCATTTCTAGCTCTATTATTGGAAGTGTTAGAACCGTTGTTATTGCTAGTACGACTATTGTTGCTATTATTATTATTAGGCTGATTCCGATTTCCGCCGCTGGAACGGAAATTTTGCCTTTGATTGCTGCGATTGAAGTTGTTGCCATAGTTACTGTTACTAAAGGATGGTCTATTTTGTCTATAATTGTTAAAGTTACGATTTTGATTTTGGAAATTTCGACCTCGGTTATTACTTTGAAAATTTCTAAAATTGTTATTGTTCCGCGCTCTAAATGCCAAAACTTGACGTTCTTTTATTTCATTTGATTGCTCTACAATCAGTTTGGCTACTACGTCCTTGGAATCAGAAATATTGGTTGAAGCAAGGATTGATTTTACTAAACTGGTTTTTGCGTTCAATCGGCAAACGTTAACTGTTTGCTCGATGGCCATTTCACGGGCTTTGGTCTGAGTAATCCCTTCGATAATGAGCGAACGCTCTAAAGCATCAGACAATTCCTCAACGCGTTTTGCAAAATCGGTGTAATTATTATTATTAACTTGCAAAGCTGCGAATTTTCCGGCCACAACTTTGGAGTTGTCGGGTTTTATCCGGTTACGTAGTGCTATTTTTATATCGTTAACTGAAAGTACTTGAGTTGGTATCGCTTCTCGAGCTTTACCATCGAGTTTGGATTTAATATATGAAATACAAATGCTAGTTAAATTTTCGTCGACAAATTGTTCGATTAACTCAATTTTAGTAATGAAAGATTCGAGACCTAGGGGCTCACCGCTATAATTTTCACGCATAATACCAGCACATATGCCGATAAACGTTCTTTTTTCTTCAGGAGTCGCCATATTTGTATCGGAATTAGGAGGATTTGAAATATTTGTTTCGGGCAATTCCTCAAATCCGTGAAATTCTCCGGACAAAGAAAGTCTAACAACAAGGTTTTTGATTGTATTGGGCGAATATGTGGTTGAGCCTTTGGAAACTGGGCTTTTAAAATCAAGATTTTCGGAATCGGAATTTTCGGAATTAAAATTTTTGGAATTGGAATCAGAATTTTTGGAATTTTCGGAATTGTCGGAATCTGAGTTTTGTTCTGAAATTCTAGGAACCACTTTTTGATTTCTAAGGAACATATGTAGTAGGAAGCAAAGAAGAAATATTTAAACTAATTAGAGTCGAATTTGTAGAAATTGCTTACGAAAATTTAACAGAAATTGAAATTGAATTGAATGTTGATGTGAAATTGAAAGAATTATCCGGCAATTTAATGAAAGACTGAATATTTAATAATAAATTGAATGTATATTGAAGTAATTTAATTTAAATTGATTTCAAAGGAAAATATTTTATTTTTGTAAAAGGACTTGGCTGATGATAACGGACGCACCGCTTTATTAAAAAGATCTCAATGTGTTTGTGCTTTTACGGACGCACCGTTTTTGTTTAAAATTGTATGGTTTTATTTTTATAGATACGGGCGCACCGCATCTTTTCAAATTTGTTATACGAATATCCTCGGACGCACCGGGATTAAGAAAAATGTCATTGGTTTTGTACGGAACCACCGTTTACGCAAAAAAAATCTTTTTGGTTAATTACGGAACCACCGTTTACGCAAAAAAAAATTATGTATGTTTGTTTACGGTTTTATTTTGTTTATGTCCAAAAAAAAATCCCATATTTCTTAAGTATGTAAGATTACTCAAAAATTAAATTTTTCACCTCTGATTTATATATCAGGGGCTTCATATCAAAACACGATAAATGCAATCGACAAAAAAAATTTTGTGAAGTTAGAAAAAATTTGCAAAAAGTATTGATCTGGTGAAAAACACAATGTTTGCTGACCATCTTAGGTAGGCTAGTCTCACAATTCTCAAAATTAGATATTCGCATGAGAATAAGATTATGTCAAAATTCCGAAAAAAATATTTGTATGTACACTTATGGGCTTGATTTGAAGCTCCTCAAATGTTCTATCTATTTAGCAATATATTATTCATATTCACAAGAATATTTAATGTATTTGTTGTAGTTTATGTATAAAAGGTAAAAAAAAGTCGTAAATTTTAGTATGTAATTAATATGGCAGTTACTGAAATATGTATGCAATTTGAAATGATTATTTTGAATGGTCGCAAGTAGAAAATGCGAAATTTTAGTTATACAAGTTTAATAAATTCGATATAGGTGTATTTCATCAAAATTTTAAAATTTAAAGTTACAAATTCCAAAAAGTTATACATACATACATATTTTTGCCGAATGATACTGCTTTATGCTGCTGCTATTAACGCTGCTCCGCTTCCGAATTGCTGACCGAATTCAGCTGCTGCTCCTAGGGTTTGCCTCTGCTGCTGGTTTTCTTCTGCCGCTTTATAAGTCGTTGGTTAGCATACTTGTTGTTTTATGTATCATGTTATACTTGTAGTTTTGTGGTGGCATTTACGCCGTTATACTTGTCGTGGCGTGTTTTTGTACAATTGAAATATGGTCTGATGCTCCGTTATTTTGCGTATTGGGTTTTTGGTACAGCCCCAACCCATGATTTTCATATGTATGTATGCATTTTTTGTAACTTTTGCATTTTTTTTTTGAGAGTTTTATATATTTTTGTAAGTGTTTTTATAGTTTTTAAAGAACATTTTTTTTTGTGTAGTTTTTCGTTTTTAAATTTTTTTGTAAGATTTTTGCATTTTTATATTTTTTTGTTGGGTTTTTGTAAGTTTTGTATTTTTTTTTGTTTTTTGATTTTTATGGTTTTTTTTTTTTGTAGATTTTTAAATTTTATGTAAATTAAATTGTAATTCTTTAGGAAAAACTGTATTTGTTTAATTCATTTTTAATTAAATTTTTGAATTTTAAGTTACGATTTAAATTTTTTAAGATTTTAAGTTTTTCTTTTTGATTTTTTGTGTATATGTTGTAATTTTGTTAATATTTAATTTTTTTGATTTTTGCACTTTAATTAGTGCCTGTTCGGAGGCTTGAATGGCCACTCGCCGCACTTGCAGGCCTTCGGCCCACGGTCGCCATTTAAGGTGCCCATTTTGGACACCATGAAAATGTTCTGCCCACACACACTCACCCAATAATAAATGTGCAAAATTTGTTTGAATTTATATTTTAGTTGCTTTATTTAGTTTTGTATTTAATTTGTGTAGTATTTCTTTTATCTTAGTATGTATAGTTTGTTCACCTTTAGTTAAACTAATTTTCAAAGAACTGTATTCTTATTTTTAGGTTATAGTCTTTTTGTTTAATTTCACACGTTGTTTTCTTGCACGACCACACTCTTTCTTTACAGCCACGAACTTAATTTCATTTTCGCTATATCGCTGAATGCCATTGCCACTGCTGAGTGCAATTGGCATTGCTTTTCAGCAACAGCTGACGGCGATGCCACTTGCACTCAGGGGTGCATTTTGTTGCGTAAAGCGCGTAACGCAGTGCGGTTATAAAACATAGTCACGAAGTGTAGCCGAGAGGATGCTTAGCTGTCTTAAAATTGTCCCGGAACAGTCTGAAAATGATTCTGAAGTTTTCTCAAAATAATGCCGAAGTGATTCTGGAACTATTCCAAATCGGTCTCGAAATAGTCTCGCAACGATTCTAAAGTGCTGCTCTAACTATTTCAAAATGGTTTCGAAATAGTATTGAAATGACCCCGAAGCTGTCTAGAAATTATACCTGAAATAATCCGGAATCGATCCTGATATTGTTCCGAAGTTGTTTCGATATATTCTCGAAATGATTCTATGCCCAAATGTTCACGAAACGGTGCCGAAAGAGTCCAGAAATAGTCAAAGAATATATGAGGTCCATGCTCTTCAAAATTTTATCGAGGTCCGTTAATCTTCTACGTCTGGACCAAGGTGGTACTTAGCTCCATATTAGTGGATATACAGGGATGCCATGCATGCTGTTCATGCAGTCAAATGATTTTCCGGACAGATTTAGGTAGGAAAATAATGAGTTTTCTTCTTTAACTAAACTACGATGCCAATCTTCTGAAGATAATTCGTTGCTTTTTTTTAGTATTATTAATTTTAAATTAATTTTTAAATATTTATATAAACCAAAGGAAATTAAAATGAAAAATTATCCACCATACTCAAAGCACTAATCAAATTAGAAAAGAAAGTTGCTGTCTGGGCATGTACATCATGTTCTTATTAAATATACATATCTTCAAAAAAATAAATTTCAACTTAAACCTGAATATATAACCACGTGATTTGTTTTGTAAACACTATGTGTATCAGTAATAAATATCAACCATTTGCTCAAAGTTGTCATTACATCGCTGGCTCTTTATTTCCAACAAAACAGTAGTGTACATATCTCTTCGTGTACTTGCATTAAAATAATTGCGTATAGAAGCTCGTCGAGTTTTAAGCAATACAAAATGTACATTGTTTTTTTTTTTACATGTACACATTCTCGGGTAAAAAACGCTTATCATCACTTAGATAATGTTTAGGAGGCCCATCCAGCGGCTACAAAGTGGGTTTTGCTTAATAGCGGAGACACACACCTCTGTGGGTCATAGTGTATAACCCATAGCTGAATCGATTGCGATGAAGCGTGGACACGTGCACGTTTTGGTCGCAGAAGTAGAGATAAAATGTAGAGACACATTGCAGTTGCGATTGAGTTTAATGCATACTGAAATTTAGCAGTACTAATTTTCGGCGCAACAATTTCATATTAGGTGTAGATAAAGTTATGCACTTAGCATTGCATATAAAGTTTAAGAGCATAAGTATATACATATAAAGAAAAACACAGCTCTTGTAATTGAATAACTGACTTGATCTAACGAAATGAGTAGATTCGTGTCCTGTAGTTGGATCTCCACCCTCTAAATAAATAACACGAACTAGTTGATAGTTTATCCTATTATTACATGCAATTTTTCAGATCTTTAAAGTTCATACAACAAAAACGCTATTTTTTATGATTTTACCAGGCGAACCGAACATTAAATTGTACACCAGGGACTCGAATACCAATGGCGGTGAAATACGAAAACTTAATTGAATCAAACATAGATAAAGGAAAATCTAACAAAGATTTCTACGAAAAACCACATCACGCGATATTTGGATAAAAATGTATGCACGACAAAGTAATAAAACTATGGCAGAAACGCAAAGCGTCAACAAAATGTTGCGCACTCGGAAAGGCTGGCAAGGACGAAGTAGCAAAACACATACAAATACATTCAAAGCAAAAACTTGTAGCTACCCTGCAAAAAATCGTCCGATTAATCCCTAAAGAAGTTGGGCTCCGTTTGATCTATTTTGTCTACATTTGGTCATAATTGATCCCCTTTAGTCCCTTTCTAGTACAATTGGGATTAGTCAGTTTGAAATCAATGGAGCCCATTTTAAGAAATATTAAAAAAAAAAATAAAAAAGATTACAAGTGATTGAATCGAATTATATAAGAAAAATGCGGATCCCTATACCGATACATGTGTACACAGATGGCTCCAAAGTACTGGAAGGAGTAGGGTCTGCGGTATAATCTGCTGATGCGGAAATAAACAGATCCTACAGGCTGCCAGATTACTGTAGCGTTTTTCATGCGGAAATAGTAGCCGTAACCAAATCAGTAGAAACCCTGGAAGAAAATAGCCAAGCTGCAATCGTGTTAACTTTTATATTGACAGTCCAGCAGCAATTAAGGCAATAATATCGCATAGCACAGCATCTAAATGCATGTTAGAGAACAAGCAGTCCCTGTAGATAATCGGGACAGGGAGAAGCATACATCTATATTGGGTCCCAGGGCATATGGGAATAGATGGGAATGAAAAAGCGGATGAATTAGCTAAAAAGGCCGCATCCCTTGAAGCTTGCTTCGTAGATGTCCCAATTAGACTGTGCGAAATTAAGCGAAGGCGAGAGGTGCACATGATCGACCAAGCTGGAAAGGCGTGGGTTCAAGCGCGGGGCTGTAAAGTGTCGAAGATTATGCGCAGGTCTTACAACCTTAGACTAACAAAGTTGCTTCTATCTTTAAAAAGAGAGGACTGTAGACTCATGACGGGTATTCTGACTGGACACTGCCTTCTGATGTCACATGACTTTAAATTAGGCTTGGTCAGTGATAGCAGATGTAGGAAGTACGGGTTGGAGGAGGAAACGATCAAGCACGTTCTGTGCTCTTGCCCTGCGCTTGCCAGGCTAAGACTCTAGCTATTAGGAGTGATACAGCTGTCAGATCTAGAAGCAGGAAGTGGCTTAAATCCTAGGAAGCTTCTAATATTTGCCAAGAGGACGGAGTTATTTTATAACATAGGTCCTGGTTTTTGATAGGATTTTTCAGTTTGGTCGTTAAAACAAACTTCTGGTAACACTACGGACTTATTCAGTCTATGTGAGGTCCTCATGGACCGGCTAGTTCAACCTAACCTAACTTATACCGAACTTAAATTACTAGGACTTAACGACTACACCGGAGTTAGGGTTAAATTTTCGGAGAATATTTTTTATTCCGTTTTGAAAAGCGGGCAAACAACTTACATCAAAAAGATTTGGTGACTTGGCAAACCCTTCGATTGTGTTTCTGCCATGAAAAATGCGACTAGTCCCTATTTGAGTATTTATTGAACCGAAAAGAGACTAGTCTCCATATATTCCCATATGGGTACAAATGGGATTGGTCCTATCGATCCCTTTCGGTTATGAATGGGTACAATTAGTCTCTTCATAGGACATGCTCAAACAAAAGGGAACAGTTCAACTAACACAAAGAGATCAAAACTGGCATTGGTCGCATACTCCTTTGCAACTCAACCCGGATTCATCGTAGACTAATCGCATTGTTTGCAGGTAGAAGCACCCTACTTCTATTTGTTTATATGTCTGTATATATGCATCAGCTAAGCTAAGTGGTAGCTAAAAGCTATTTATATGCAATGATAGTGGTAATAGTGGATTTACGTTTGATGTAACATTGTTCGCAACTACAAGTAATTAATTTTACCACTACAAGGTTTTAATGGCTACTCTAAAAAACTTTTTCCACTTTTAGTACGACAATTCAACTGGCGGACATGCCATTTTTGGTCGCCACAAAAAAGCCTTTGCCTAACAGCGCGTGCAAAAGTCAAAACACAAAACAAAAATATATAAAATTCTTTAAGTTGGTATTTTATTAGGTTTTTGTTTCTTATGCCGCAAGACAAAGCGATCGAGTGCCTGATCCAACTAAAGCAACTGTATAAGTGAATTGGTCAGCAGTTGAGCGCTTAGCCAATGCTTTTTTCTAGCAGCGGTGACTTCGTTTAAGTTAATGCAAATATCCTGGGGTATGAATGTACAGTGCTGTGTGTAATAAGAGCAGGGTGAAATGGTCACAAGTTTTGCAAAAATTAGGTGTACTTACTTTCATATTTACTTAATTGGGCGCGTTTAAATGGTTATGGCCGTAAAGCAATGAACGCCAGTCGCTTTTTCGATGGGTTAACTTACGACAATTGGTCACAACAAGGGCCGCCGTCTTTCTCTGCTGACATAAGCAGGACTTTATTGTTGTGGTTTGAAGCGTTCGTACCTGAGATGAGAATAATGATTGAAGTACGAAGGGATCTCAGTTGATGTCCGTCCCCTATCAGGCCAGCTAAAGCCAAACAAATATTCGCTTACCATGTTCGCAGAGGTATTTAACCGTGATGAATCGTGAAAACAGAGAGATAATTTGGCAAACCGAAATCGATTTCTCTTCTTATGCTTCTCATAACACGGCGATTAAAACTTAGTAACATTTCAATAAGAAGTCAACAACTTTTCGATAAGAAATCAAGAGCGTTTTGATAACGAATCGATAGCTGTTCGATATCGCATATAAAAAACTGTTTGATCCTAACGGCTCATCGCCACCCTTAAATAATCATTTTCAAGCTTGTCAGTACTCAACTGTGCTATTTAATTGCACCACACTGTATTTCTAAGTTTATATGCTATGGCATTTGTAATATGAGTACAACAAAGTGTTTGGCTGGTTTGTTGTTATAATTTGAATTTTAGGGTATAATTATGGCTCGAAAGAGTCATAAATGTATTTGCCATTTAATGGATAACAAAAACACTTTACATATGCAAATATACAAACATACATACATACGCATATCCAAATGTGAACGGTTAAGCGCTGACCACGCAAACTTTTAATGTGGACCACACACGTTGTTGTTGCACACTGACGTATTGATGTATTATGGTGTGGCGCCTGAGGAGGTTTGAATTAATACTAATATCGCTTGTAAAGTGCGCTTTGTCCGCTCTGCTTCTACTTATTATTGACCCGATCACGGATCTGTTGCGTCAGATATGACTGCATGCAACATCAAATTGAAATGCGAGTATTTTATAGTAATAAAGCCGTAAAACTATAAAAATGTGAAACACTCAAAAGTGCAAGTAACAATGGAACACACGCATGGCACGCGGCTCTTTGGGATGTCTATATGTACGTATGTATATACGATATAAACGATACGATTTTGTTTCAAATTTAGTAAGAGAGGTTACTGGAGAGGTTTAGTCAGTAAAGCGTGGGATTATTAAAAAAAAAAAAAAGATTACGTTCTGAAAGCGAAATTAAATGGAAATAAACGAAATAACATGCAATTAAATAGTCACTCTCCTTTATTTACAACAATATGAAGTTGTTGGTTCGCGTCAAAGTTCTATTAAAAGTAATTTCAATTTGAAATATTTTGTGGCGTGTTGTTTAATTTACAGCTAGAAATTATAACAATTTATTAATAAATGGTCGAAATATGGGTAGGTTGAACTGACCGGTCGCTGAGGAAGCGGCTGTAGCCACGCGTGTAATCCAATTTCAATTTTTTTAACAAAAAGTTATCATTTTTTTTTTAACAAAACTTATAGATTTTTAATCGACAATTTGTCAATTTGTTGTCACAAAAGTTATCGATATGTTATCCAAATATCATAACAAGTTATCGATTTGTTATTGAAGTGGTATTTTTATATGCGCTATCGAACAGTTAACGATTCGTTATCAAAACGCTTTTAATTTGTTATCGAAAAGTTGTTGACTTCTTATCGGAATGTTACAATTTGTAATCGGCGTGGTATATAATAGCTATCGATTTTCTAACAAAAAGTTATCGTTTTGTTATTGAAAAGTTGTCAGCTCGCTAACAAAAAGTTATCGATCTATTATTCAGAGTTTTCGGTAATTTATCGAAAAGCTTACGATATGTTATCAAAAGTTTTCAATTTGTTATGATAGAGGTACTAGTTTTTTATAGGCGTACCAGCAGACCCGGCAGAAGTTGTTCTGCCTATATATTTGGCTTATCTACATACATTTTAATAAGCTGTTTCCATTTGGGCCTATATCTCGAGACCCTAGTCACCCAGCGGTATAATATATTACTCTGTACTAAAGCACTCATCAACAACTTTCATTTGATATCCATATTTTATAAACCCTGTCTAGGCATTCACGGGCCCACGTTTTGACCTATATCTCGAGACCTTGTACGTCGATCGCAACCTTATGTAATAACCACCTAGTGAGGTATACGCAACTTGTGTGAAAGTTTGAACAAAATCGACCGACACATTTCTTCAAACACCGGCAACCAAATAACACATTTTAGCCTTTCTTTTTATATATATGGATTTTTATTTTTCACACTTCACTATAATATTAAAACGAAATGCAGATATTCATTGCTTTTGAAATTCGGTTTAAAAATTGCACATGGAACAACTAAAGACTCTCCTGAATTAAAAAAAATGTTTCAGTACCTCTAAATCGCGGGCCCCCCAGAAATCCCGGCCCCGGGGTTATCTCCCCTATAATCCCCCCCTCTCGGCGGGCCTGGTGATGTGCTATTATTGATATCGTTCGCTATAATACTTGTTATTGATAAGCACGTTGTTTAATTAAACATCAACCAATTACACGGAAGTATATCCCACCTGAAAATATGAGTGCCGGTGCGTATACGTAACATTGTATTATTACGTATAAACATATACAAAAATTTGCAATATATTTCAAGTTAGATCAAACTACACACGGGGTGTAAAACAAATTCAAAATCGGTTCAGTAGTTTAGGAGTCCATCGCGGACAAACAATGTGACACGTGATTTTTATATAAAGATTATCAGTTTATTATCGAAAGGTTCTCGATTCGTTATCAAAGTAGTATTACGTGATATAAAATTACAACCAATAGTTTAAAAAATGTTTAAAGCCTATCCTAATTTATGCCGAAGTTCGGCCAATCATACACGAGCCTGTTCAACAGGTAATGTTGGCGCCAATCAGGCACTGGTCGTTTTAGCCTCAAACGGCTGACACTGTACCGTTAAGCTTACATCATCTAGCATTACTGATCAACCGTCCATCGGTTCATCATTCCCCAGTCTCCCAATTCTTCATCACCGGTAACCAGTTCATCGTACTAAATTTAGTGGTAACTTTGACACCGATTTACAAGTTATAGTCACTCCATTCACTGGCGATCATCCACCTTTCACGTTGGCACCATATGTTGGCGCTTTATAAAGACTTAACAATTAACCGATAGCGCAGCTGCGTAGACCAGCATGTGAATATTCCCAATCTTACAGCTTTCATTACCGATTTGGATTTAATTTCGATATCGCTACAAATTTTATGGCCATAAGTTCATTCTTTTTTTTTCAAGTGGCCATAACGTCAATTATAAGTGATCATAAAGCCAATTGATCTTATGGCCAATTGAAGTGGTCATAACGTCAACCGACCTTTTGGCCGTTAACGTTATGTTTCCAAACGAATTAGGGAACTTGTTTTCTGGTAAGTAGACTAGAGGTCGATGTATGTATGTGAAAACGTAAAATTTTTTTTTAGCGTTTTTTCAAAGAGGATAAATATTGTAACGAATTGGGATTCAAGGGGTTGTGTAGCGCAATATATATCTTCTCCCACCCAATTTTCAACCTCACCTTCGAGCGGCGAATCCCGTTTCACTAACAGACGAGGCTCTGGCGACGCCAAGCTCCTCATGGAACTTGAGGGTGGGGAGGGAGGGATGGCCTGAAGGTTTAATGTGGCTATATAAATCGTTCCCGAGATGGTCGGGCCAGCACCTTAATCGTGCTGTGTTACCGGAGCGTATCGGATCTGTATCCGACAAAAGACCATCACATCGATAACACTCCCCAAAGCCTTCGGGGAGTAAGCTAATCGCTACAACAACAACATTGTAACGAATTTACTGAAATTCATCTTATTTGCAACCTTCTACTAATGTTCGAATCACTAAACTGTTGAATAAATACCTCCACTATTCAGTAATGCAAAATGGCCTTTATTAAAGTACTTCACAATTAACGCTTATACCTCGCAAGTGATTGCTTAAATCAAACTGATTGTCGTGCCTCTACTGTTGCTGCCTTTTATACTGTTTGGTTTCCTCATTGCATACTTCTGGGCATTTCTATTCTAGAATTTACTAGTTAGTTATCAGCTACAAAATCATCAACCACAACTACTTTTATAGCTTCTCATATGCGCTTGTATACGTGAGTAATTTTCGCACAAATTATTGCCTTCTTTTGTGAGCATCCCAGATAAGATATATGCATGTCTTTGTGCGTCTCTTCTCCGCTGCTCGTATGGAAATATGGGTAGACATAATGATTGACTTAATGATGTGCATACAGGTCACTGCTTAGCAACGGCTTAGAGATGGTAGTGTCCCTTAGCGTTGCTAATATTCGTCACAATATAATCATAATTTATCCTCTTTGGTATTGCTAGAAATTCGAATAGAGTAAACGAGACAGATCGAGAAAAAGAGAAAGGGAGAGCTAGAGTTAGACGAAGATAGAAAGAGCGGAGAGGAAGAAGGCGCGTGTTAATGGGATGTTTATATAAAAGTTGATATGAAGCAAGCAAAGCAGCGATTCAATATTATACCGCCTACATATGTACATACATACATACAATTCCAATTTCGGCAATGAACAATCCACCGCTGGGCATCGTTCTGTACCGAACAAAAGAGTCATATATTAAAAACGCTGCCAGCAACAACAATACAAATCAGAATTGAAAATTAAAATAACTTGTCGCAAATTTTTTGTCACCATTTACGGATGTGCAAATAAGAATGAATGAAAAAGACTACCAGCCATAAGGAGCCACTGCGAAACAATGCCCATGACATGCTGAATGAAACACCAAAAAAAAAAAATAAATAACAACACAGCGGCAAAAGAATATTTAACACTTTACCTACCGCGTTTTTCGGAAAGCGCGCGCCACCGCAATCGAATGCGATTGATCTGCTTAATACAACAACGAATGTAACAAAAATCAGTCGCCAGGCGATAACAGCGTCAACAATGCAGGAAACATTTCTCACATTTAAAGACTCGTACGTCAACTGTGTCACCACCGGCAATGTAGCTGCCGGTATTTCACCTAACCAATACCCAATTGCTCAGCGCACTGCGGCACTTACGTCCCTACGCTTGTACTTGGTGAGGTGACAATGACAATCGCGACCGGATGTCCCAAATCAGATTTTATTTTGCTTCTTTACACCTTTCTGGGTTTTGTATATTTCAATATTTGTTCTTTTATTTTATAGTTTTTGCAGCAAACCCGTTGATGCCACTTGTCTGTGTGGAAGTGCCTTGGTCACCCGGTATATAATTCATGAATTCGGTTTTAAAATGTTATTGCATCTTACCTTTCTTTTCACTTTCTGTTGAATAGTATGGTATATTTTCTGGCAAAAGAAATCATAAACTGGGCGCCATAGAGTCAGAGCTCAACTGTCCAGCAAGAGAACCCACGCTTACTTATATTAAACCGTGTGAACCGCGTGCCACGAATTTTCTGAAATACATTTCCTTTCAGGACAACAGAAAGACGTTTCGTATAATCCTCGGTGCTGAACTAAACGCATTGGAAGTATTAAAATTTGGATTTTTGAAATCTTTTTCTGTGATAGTGTTAGTTATGGCACAAATTGAAGCCATTAACTGAGTCAAAATTTCCACAAATTTATCCGTATCTATGGTAATACCAGCGCAAGATGCGCTATATCCATTCATTATGCCTCCGAACAATTTGCATATTTTATCCAATACCAGAAATCTGTGTCAGCTGCTGCTACAACAATACCTACTCGAGGTGTGAATTAATTTGCTCTATTATTCAATAATGTTTAGGACATTGTTTTTGAATGCGAAAATAAATAACAATATAAAAATTAAATAGTGTGATGGACATTCGTTGTATGCTAAAACCACACACGAATCATTCGGATATCGATCTGTGGCCAGCACTTCCGAGAAACCACTCACCAAAGTGTTGTCACTCTAAAGTCGTAAAAGCCTGCATACATAGATTGATTTTATGTACTTCTATATATATACATGTGTAGTCTCTACATTGGCCCTAATCCGTCGCTGTGCCTTTTTTTATCAACTAAAATCTTTCAGGATGTTCTTTGACTCGTGCAAGGTTAGTCTTGTTCTTCCTCATGGCTCATGGAGTCGGGCGCGCTTTAACTGTCAATACGCGCAAACCAATTGTTGACAGTATTCGAAGTCTCTATGGATTGCACCTACAAAATTACCGCCACTACATGTGTGAACATTAGACCGTTTAATTTTTGATATGTAGAATGTAGCGGTAAGTTTAAGCGAAAGTGTGTGATAATAGATAAAGGGTTTTATAACGGCTTGCAATCGATAATTTATCGGTTTGTTATCGACGCGCCATAAACGTATGATGCATGCGTAAACGGTTTGTTATAGGTGTGTTATCGACGAGAAGTGTAATAAATTTACTGTTGCTAACCAAGGCTATCGATTTGTAATATATGTATCGATAATTTATTAGTATATAACGAAAAAATTATCGATTTGTTATGGAAAAGTTATCACTAAATGGCACTGAACTCACCCTATCAATATTGTCAGAGGAAAAGAGAAGGCATACATTGCATACTAGGCCTGTAAGAGAATAGTTAGCAGAAATTAGAGCCTGCGATGTGAGATCGAGTGTTTATTCCGAACAGCTGAAAGTGGCAAGATCCATTCACCTCTCCAACTCAGCTTGTTTATTCCATGCAGAGATATTAAGTATAGAGAGCGCGTGTATTTTCCTTTGGGGAATCAGGTAAGCGAGGGTGACAGTTATGCACCGCTGAAAGCGCTAGATTCACCATATTGTAACGAATTCTGGGAGCTCCTGGTTATTATCCACCTTCTGCTAACGTTCGTATAGCTGAACTGAATAAATAACTCTAATATTCAGTATTGCAATATGGTCTTTCTTTAGTTTACTTTGGGAGTGGTCCAGTTATACTTTAATATCACGTACTTCGCAAAAGCGTGTTGAAATCAAAATTATTACTGATTCCTCAGCTTGCGCTGCTTTTATATGCTCGTTTTTCTCGTGCAACCATTTCTCATAAGGTCTAGTAATATCGCGAACAGTTGTATCTCATGCTTGGTTACCAGCTATATACATGTATATTTGTAGTTTATGCTTTTCTGCTGGCCATATGCGTGTGTATGTGTGAGTTACTACTTCGGTTGATGACTAGATGTGTGTGTGTGAGATATCTCGTTGCCTAGTACATAAGTGTTGCTGCTTGCTGTTTTTTGTTGTTGCGATTATTTACTAACAGCATAGTGATGTCAACATTCGCCACAATATATTTACATTCTCTAAGACCGTCGATAATTGCAAGAACCGAGAGAAATGTCGAAGGCTGGTGCAGCTTTAAACACTTCTGAAGGTTACAGTGCACCTGCCACTAGCATCAATAAAGAGTTACATTCTTACCAATCACAAGCAAAGAGCAGATACTTACAAAATCACCAAGAAAACATGGCCTGACTACAACCAGAGATGAACAGAATTTCTACTGAATATACATATCTACGAAAGATATATATCCTTATAATCGTATCCACTATTACAGGATACTGACCATTTGGCCCACAAGCGGAAATAATGGGAATCCCTTTCAACGACAAGTGCGGGCGCTATTGTGAGGACGGTTGTAATATATATCATATAGCGAAAAGCCTATTATCAGAATTCATATACAAGTTTGATTCCTTCAATTTAGCAGCATAGTTTTGAACACAAGAGAATCTCGAAAAAAACATTAAATAATTTTTTTTTAAATAGTCTAATGCACAAACAGCTATAGATGACAATACTACCCAGCATCGACCAATTCAAAAACTAAGTAAGAGCAAAATTGCATTGATTGTATGCCTTGGACCAAAAGTCATTCAGAATCCGCCTGCCTGCCAACTGGTTAATTCTTTTCATTCATTCTTTGCTTCTTGATTCCATTACATTCTTTGGTGTTTCACTTTTTGCAGCCAATTTTGTTGTCACTCGGTTCTTTGTAAGCCTTGCATATCCACACTTTACCCGCTTTTCATGAATGAAACCAGAAGTCACGCAGTTATCGATAAGCTTCGTAGCTGTGTGTAGTCAAGCGTTTTTGGTTTTCTTATTCGTATCTTATTTTCATTCTTTGTGCCACCTTCAATTCATTTTCTAGTTTCATTGTTGTTACTTTTGTTGTTCTTCTTGTTGTCTTGAAAAACGGAAATTGTTGGCTTTGCTGATGAAGTGAAACAATCAAAACGTAGCAAAGATTAGGCACTACTGCAATATTTACTGCTACAACAAATACAACAAACAGGATATCCACAAAAACAAAAGCCTTGGTTTGATATTTTAGCCAATTCGTATGGCAGACAACTTGAGCACCGTAAGCCAGTCCGCTTTGCGCATCTCGGTTCACCTCAAAATCTGAAGCTCTAAGATTATTGTCTTTTTAATGATGAAAAATTCAAGCAGCTCAACACTTTGCAGTATAAATCCGTTTTATTTCCAATTTAGTGGTTCGGTTTTTTTCAGTCAGGGATCGTAAAAAATGTGTTTTATGGAAATATTATTGTAGAAATCTTTCGAAAGAAAAACAAAATTGAAGGAGTACGTTTTTGTTAAACTCAATATAGGTCTGGTTAAAACTAGAATAAGCACAATCCGAATTGAGTTTTTCTTTCTGTGCTGCTCTTAATGAAGCCTGCTTTCGGTCCAGAAGAAATGATTTCTGTACCTCTATAAGCTTATCAGAAAGCAGGTTTAGAAACAGACTCAGGTCGCTATGCCTTACAACTATGCGTCTTTCTTGCTCATGCTCTTTCCATTAGAGTGAGCTCCTGCAGAGTGCAACTTATCCGTTGGTGTACACCAACGAACAAAGAAATAGCAATGGCAATTTTTAACAAATTTTGTCAGTTAAATGTTTATAGCTTTAAGAAAAAACTTCTATGAGTTTTGTATAAAAATTAAAAAATGGAGAAAATTTAACGAAAATTTCGAACTTTTCATTTGGAGTTCTTTACATCTTTTTGATCCTCAGCGAGAAGATGTATCGGTATGGCTTCCGCAATGACAAGGACTGCGTCTGCGGAAACCGACCGAGGTAATAGCTGTTCGAAAGAAAATTTTAGCACATATGTCGTCCCATTTGATAGATTTGATTTTGCTTACCGCATATGTAACCTCGGATAGGGCATTTATTGTGGAGTGGCCTTTGTGGAACCAATGCTGCAGATGGGACATATCTCCTTCATCTTTAATGACTTCTATTAGTCGTTGTTTGGGAAGGATTTCCACAATTTTTCTGGCCGTGTCGAGCATGCATAATGGTCGAAAAGACAGCTCGGCTCTGCTCTTAGCAGGCAGTCTTATTGCTTCATACTGTGTAGAGTTCATCGTCACTGAACGGTTGCACGTCATAGTCTTCATGCGTGACGTGGTCACCTCTTCTCTTTGTTCGAGTGAGGAATAGAGCATTGCCTATATTCCGCATCTTGTCCTCATCCATCGTTTGGTTCGGTGGGCGTGATTTCCCCATTACTATTTTGTACAAGTATCACGGTAAATTTCTTTGCAAAGCTTTTTCAGCAATTAAGTTTGCTTTACTTTATGCAGATCAGGTAGTTTCAGATTATCTTTAAACCCTTGCATCGGATCATTGGGTGGCACATAGCATCTCACTAATGTGGTGTTCATCACAGTTGCACGTACGGAACTTGTTTTTATTAATTGGCGAGAATTTTTTTTGGGGCTGTGATGTCGACGGTTTAGTCTTTTCTGTGCGACAGGCTACTACAGGCTATGGGGTGCCCGTTGCAAATAAATATAATGATATTCAACTGTTACTAGTATGGAAATGATTTGGTATTTCAAGATGAGGTACTTGCAAAGCCTAGGTTGTGTTAGGTTGAACTGACCGGTCAATAGAGACCTCACAAACGCTGAATGTGTCCATTGTGTTACCAGAATCTGCTTGACGACAAAAAGGAAAACCCCCAACTAGGCATTACAACGTATGTATAGAATAACTCCGTCCTCATGGAAACTCTGCCGCCCGGACGCGAACACAGAATATGTTTAACCGGCTTGTTCTGCAGCTCGCACTTCCTACATCTGCTGTTACTGACGAGGCCTAACTCAAAAGCATGTGACGCCAGAAGGGAGTTTCCCAAATGTTGTAGGATTTTCACATGATCTAAGAAATTTTGCAGCCTCGCTCTTCTGTCCATGCCTTTCCTGCTTGATGTATAAGGATCAACTCCTGTCTCCTGTTGATTTCTCCCAAACGGATTGGGACATCTGCCGACAATTTATCGAATGCTGCATCGTCCTTTGCCAACTCATCGGCAATTTTGTTACCTTCTATCCCTTCATGGCCGGGAACCCAGTCCCGCCTGGGCGAAGTCTCTCCAATGCATCTTTTCATTCCAGGACCCTTCTTGATGAAGTACTGTTTGAGATTAGTGCCCTGGATCACCACCTGACTGTCAATATATCTATTGACGCGACTGCAGCTAAGAACGCTTCCTCCAGAGTTTTTGGTGTTTTTTTACGGCTACTATTCCCGCCTGAAAAACACTCCAGTTATGTGGCAGCCTATAGGATCTTATTTTTATACTCAGCTGAGCAGAGCTCACAGAGTATATTAATCTTGTTCGCATAACGGTACCCCATAACGGCATAAACTAATCGAGATAGATATAGACTTCTATTTATCGAAATGATCTGGGCGAAAAAAGAAATTCATTTAGCCATGTCCATCCGCCCGTCTGGCCGTAAACACGATAACTTGAGTAAATTTTGAGGTATCTTAATAAAGTTTGGTATGTAAGTTCCTGGGCACTTATCTCAGTTTGCTTTTTAAAATGAAAGAAATCGGACTATAACCACACCAACTTTTTCGATATCGAAAATTTCGAAATACCGAAAAAGTGTTACCGCCCACTTTTAAAAGAAGGTAATTTAAAAGATTTGCGAGCTGTAATTTGGCAACTGAGTATGTAATGTTCGGTTACACCCGAACTTAGCCTGTCTTGCTTGTTTCGGATCGACACATTAAACAACAGACCCAACCCGCTGACGTTAATGCTTAATCCATGACCTATGTTGCGGAGAAAAAGGTTGGGAGCAAGAACGTTCTTTTGTCGTTGGAATTTGTTTCAAAAACACTATCATTATCCTCATCATTAGTTGGCGCTTAATCGCCTAAGCAATTTTGCACATTTCACGGTAACTGATGCCTATTGGGAGCACCAAATGAGGTCAAGTCTTTCTCCATCTAACTCCCCCAACTGTGTGGAGGTCTCGCCTTTCCTTTGCTTCCAAACTGCAGTATCGACTGAAATACTTTCTTAGGCGGGAGCGTCTTCGCCGATTCGCATAACATGATCTAGCCAGGGAAGCTTTTGTGTTTTATTCCCCACCCTTTCGTCACATATACGTAAAGTTCATTCAATACTCGCCGTAGGCATCACGGACAGTACCATAAATCTTTCGGCGAACTTTTCTCTCGAACTTCCTAAGAGCCATGTGATCTTCTCTCGTCACCGTCCATGATTCCGAGCCATACATCAGGACTAGTATGATGAGCAACTTGTAGCGCGTGATTTTTTTCGTTGAAAGAGAACTTTGCCTTTCAATCGCCTACCCAGTCCTAATTAGCCCCTGTTGGTAAGAGGTTTTCTCCATTTGATTTCTAAGCTGACATTGTTCTTGCTGTTAATGCTGGTTCCCTAATGGACGAAATGCTTCACAGTCTCCAATGTATATCCGTCAACAATAACGTGACTGCCAGGGCGCAAGTGCGCCGATTCTTTCTTGGAATATAGCAAGTTCTCTATCTTGTCCTCGTTTACCGCAAGAAAGTGGGTCTATCTAATCCAGAGAAGGCAAAACTCAATGCGCGTTAATTCAGGCCAATAATATCAATATTATCAGCATACGTCAGGTATTGTACACTAACCTAAACCAAAAAAAAAAAAATTTCGCAGGCTCGAAAATTATATGTTTGGGTACTCGTAGTGGAACTTTTTTCCCTGAGCCCAAATCCTATCGAAAAATCGATGGCGCGATATCGGATATTAAATCGACCCAGTCTTTTGTACGCCCTTATAATGAATGGATCACGGTTTAGTTCTGCTGCTAGAACTATATTCTCTAGCATTATGTTAAAGAAATAGCACGAAAGGGAGTCGCCTTGTTTGAAGACTCGTTTTATTTTCGAATGGCTCGGAGGGGCCCTTCCTAATACTTGCGGAGTTAGTGGTGTTGCTCAACGTCATTTGGCAGAGTCTCTTTTACTTTCCAGAGAACTTAAATTCGGAAATACCAGCATACAAGCAGCCGCTTTTCGCGCTGTCAAAGACTGCCTTGAAGTCAACGAAAAGATAGTGAATGTCGAGTCTCCTATAGTGAGTCTTCTTCAGGATCTGGCGCAGCCTTATTCTGAGCTTAAATTCCATATATTTTGACATTAGCTGAGGCGTTTGTGAAAAAATTCTGCGATAAGGCGTCCTTCAACCGAAATCTGAGGTGTAGTGTTTGTGAAAAAATGTCTGAGATAGGTTCTTTTTGAAAAATATTTACAGATAGGGCGTTTTCAAACTGGCAGCCGTGATAGGGTGACATTCAACTCAGCTGACATGTTTTGGCATAGTACCGACAAAGGAAAGAAGAAGCTTGGTGATAAACCTTTTCGTTTGCTTTGATCGATGATTTTCCGGTGATCGCTAGATAAAATCGAATTACCTACAATAGACCTTAAGAACTTCCGCATTTAATCTTTGTAAAGAACTGGATATTAAAAGCAAGGCAGCGTAGGAGTTATTTATGGATCTGTCAACACATTTATGTAACGCATACGTACCAATACCACCCAGGTGATCCGCTCAAAGTATACATTACTTCTTTATCGACTACTTATATCTGACAGTACGTGAGGTAATTGTAACTGAAAACATGACAAAAGCATGAACTCCTTCATGCTCACAACAAAATTAAGTAGGCCATTTACTATGCTTTCCAATTGGAACATAACCCGTTTTTAAGAGTTTCCGAGCTAAATACATTAAGTAGCTCCCACACGTATTTACTGTAAAAGTCCATCAATTTACAGAGCTGAACATTTATTAATCGTGTTTTTAATTTCAGTCACATCAGAGGGAGTTAGCGCGCTATGAACAGCGGAAAACTGGCCCACCCAAAAAAAAAAAAAAAGACAACCAAATCCCAAGATACCTGATCTTTGGGCAGTCATACGACAATCAAACGCAAATGCCGCACAACAACAAGTATTTAGCAGTCGAAACACTAATGCGGTACAAAAACACAAGAAATGCAGGCCATTCGTCACCCCAAACGGTAGCAGTGGCAAATGCATGTTTTGCGTATGCGCATGCGCTTTTACCTTTGGGTCAGCTGCGCCGTTGGAGGTCCATATTTTTGATAAAAGGTTGTATGGTATGCCTACATATTGTTGCTGTTGTTTAGTACACATTTGACGTTTCAATGCTGCCAAACTGTACGCGCAGCTAGAACATTAAATGTGCGTATGCGCATGCGTAGTTCATTCATACGTTAGGAGCACAAGCCTAAGTAAAATATTTTTTTTTTTTTTATAAATTAAGCAATTTGGACACATATTTATGTTCATATTTATTTGAATTGTGAAGATTAATATCACTCAGCACTCAATATGCGTACGCATAACATGAAAGGGTTTACGTTACAGCCAAGGTGATGCCATGAAAATTAACGAGCAAAGAAATGCTTCTTAAATAATAAAATGAAAATTAAGCGAAGAAATGTGTGATTGGATGACAGCAATGTTAGAATTGCTTATTTAGAAAAATTAGTGAAAAAGAAAGAAATGAAGTTCCCGCATGACCTACCAACCTGCTTAGGTGCTCCCGTCGTTTAAACGCCGCCGGTGTAAGTGCTGCCCGCCAAACGTATGCTCCAGAGTGATATACAATTTCCATTTGTGGTACCGCAATGTTTTGTCAAAGTTTTTGGGGGTACTTATGCGGTCTGCATAAATATATAATTTCTTTTCCTAACGATATCTTTTTATGCATGTACCAGTGAATATGCTTACACATACAACAGTGAACACAAAAATAGCAGTGGAAGTGTTTATTGGAATTCCGTCAATTACATACTTATACCTCTTTTTATTTCTTACTTTGGGACTGTATAGCAGGAGCGGCTTGCCGAATATTAGTGGCAGAGAAAATAGCCTAGGAAGAACGATCGTCACTGTCAAGCGAGTGCAATAAGTTTTGCCTACTTTCAGCACATTCAAGTCACTAAGACCGGATGCGGTCTATCCCTGTGTTTTACAGCCATATAGCCCCAGCCTTATTCAACCTATAGAAGTCATATCTACCGCTCGGCTACATACCAAACCCTTAGAACTGCCCTCGTCATATCGACCAATTAGCTTCATTTCGCTTCTCCTCAAGAGTATAGAGAAAATTTTGTATCACCTGATTAGCAAGGTCCACCAACTCCTCCAGTGTAGGGATCAATTTGCCTATCAATCAGGAAAATGCACGGAGACGGCTAATATTTAAAAGCCTTGGGAGTCTAAAATATAGCCCTCTGCGCTTTTATTGACATCTCAGGAGCTTTCGATTGCACAACCCATCAAGCTTTCGAACAAGCTAGGATTGGCAAGAATGTAAGCCCAATGATCATTCTATGAGTGCTATCCATGCTTAAGGCAAGAAAAATGAGTCTAGAACTGGGAGAGACAGTCGCATCACTTGTGGTTACTACCCTCAAGTGGGTATACTCTCTCCTTTCTTATCCACTCTAGTCATAGATGACCTCCTTTGAGTACTGAAATCCAATAGATGTGACACACAAAAATATCCAGTCGCATGCAACAAGATCTGCACATCATTGAAAAGTGTGATATCAAAAGACTGCCTCTCAATCCTAAAAAAACTATCCTAGTGCGATTTACCCGGAGAAGCAAAGTATCCATGCCAGAACCATCCATACGTGGCACGAAAATCCAATTTTCAATGGAAGCAAAATACCTATGGGTAGGTAACAAGAGTTTCTTCGCCTGCACTGGAGTCTACGGCAAAACATGGGGGCTATCACTCAAATATTTAATTATGTTGTGAAGCCAATAGTCACCTATTCTTTTTTAGTTTGATGGTCGAAGAAAGCACGCGTGCGATTAGAGCGTCCCCTGCTGGTACATTTGGTGCCTTGGTAGAAATACCTCCATGCCCTATACGAATAGAGAAAGAGGCAGCATTTACTGCACTAAGCTACAAAATATCACTGAGCTAAAGAGCGGAAACATCACAAGGAATATGTAAGTAGTATGAAAATTCATAGGAAATCCCGTACTACAACTACGTAATGGAATAGATCTACAATCAGTGTCACACGGTGTTTTGAGGTGTCCATTGTCATTTCAGCGGTCTGGTTCACGGATGGATCAGAATTTAATGACGGAAAAACGGTAGCTGGCAGGTAGCTTCCGAAATTCAAGAAATCGGTACCAATGGAATGCTACCCCACTATTTTTCAGGCAGAAATCTATACAATAGATGTGTGTCGTAGAGAATGTCTACAACGATGCTCATCCTCCAGGAGTATCCTTATTATTTCAGGCAGCCTTTTGTGCCTAGTGGTGTTACACAGTTACTTCTGAGCAAGTGAATGAATGCATTGTAGTCCCAAATGATCTGCGAGCCAAAATCAAGGTTTTGCTAGGACGCGTTCCCGTACATCAGGTACATGAACGTAATGAAGAGGCACGTAGCGAACAGGGTGCTATAGCAGCATTATATTCTGCCCTTCTTTTGCCGCACAAAGGCACACATTGAAATATCATAATTAACTGGGAAACAGAGCAATACAGACAACACCGGACTGACTGCCCAGGACAAAAGGCAGGGCACGTTTTTTACACTCCCAACTACGAGAGTATCAGCCAAACTCCTGTGTTTAAGCAGAGATGATCTACGAACTCTCGCTGGGTACTATACGAGACACTGTGGTCAACGATACCACCCTCGAAACACAAATCTATCACTTTTGTGCGTTTGACTCTGGCAAAGCAGTGAGAGTCTCTAACGTGACTCTTAATCCCTTCAGTAATTCCAGTTAAAGACCTGAAGAAGTACTTAAATACATTAAAAGCCCCCACTTACAGTAATTTGCTAAAAAGTCAAGCACAATAGATACATATAAGTAGTGGTCGCAGTGCATCCTTATTATACTCAGTTGAGCAGAGCTCACAGAGTATATTAAGTTTGATTGGATAACGGTTGGTTGTACATATATAAAGGAATCGAGATAGATATAGACTTCCATATATCAAAATAATCAGGATCGAAAAAAAATTTGATTGAGGAATGTCCGTCCGTCCGTCCGCCCGTTAACACGATAACTTGAGTAAATTTTGAGGTATCTTGATGAAATTTGGTATGTAGATTCCTGGGCACTCACCTCAGATCGCTATTTAAAATGAACGATATCGGACTATAACCACGCCCATTTTTTCGATATCGAAAATTTCGAAAAACTAAAAAAATGAGATAATTCATTGCCAAAGGCGGATAAAGCGATGAAACTTGGTAGGTGGGTTGATGTTATGACGTAGAATAGCAAATTAGTAAGATGGGCGTGGCACCGCCCACTTTTACAAGAAGGTAATTTAAAAGTTTGCAAGCTGTAATTTGGCAGTCGTTGAAGATATCATGATGAAATTTGGCAGGAACGTTACTACTATTACTATATATGTGCTAAATAAAAGTTAGCGAAATTGGATGAAGAGCACGCCCACTTTTTAAAATAATTTTTTTTAATTCAAATTTTAACAAAAAATTTAATATCTTTACTGTATATAAGTAAATTAAGTCAGAATTCAACTCCAATAATGATATGATGCAACAAAATACAAAAATAAAAGAAAATTTCAAAATGGGCGTGGCTCCGCCCATTTTCATTTAGTTTGTCTAGAATACTTTTAATGCCATAAGTCGAACAAAAATTTACCAATCCTTCTTAAATTTGGTAGAGGCATAGACCCTATGACGGTAACTGTTTTCTGTGAAAATGGGCGAAACCGGTGGAAGACACGCCCAGTTTTTATACACAGTCCACCGTCTGGCCTTCCTCTCGGCCGTTAACACAATAACTTGAGCAAAAACCGATATATCTTTACTAAACTTAGTCCACGCACTTATCTGAACTCACTTTATATTGGTATAACAAATGGCCGAAATCCGACCATAACCACGCCCACTTTATCGATATCGAAAATTACGAAAAATGAAAAAAATGACATAATTCTATACCAAATACGAAAAAAAGGATGAAACATGGTAATTGGATTGGTTTATTGACGCAAAATATAACTTTGGAAAAAACTTTGTAAAATCGGTGTGACACCTACCATATTAAGTAGAAGAAAATGAAAAAGTTCTACAAGGCGAAATCAACAGCGTTTGGAATCTTGGCAGGAATACTGTTAGTGGTATTGCATATATAAATAAATTAGCAGTACCCGACAGATGATTTTCTGGACCACCTGGTCCACATTTTGGCCGATATCGCGAAAACGCCTTCACATATACATCTAAGGGCCACTCGCTTTTAAAACCCTCATTAATACCTTTCATTTGATATCCATATCGTACAAACACATTATAGAGTCACCCCTGGCCCACCCTAATGGCGATATCTCGAAAAGGCGTCCACTTATAGACCTAATGCCCACTCCCTCTTAAATGCTCAGTAACACCCTTCGTTTGATACCCATATCGTACAAACATTCTAGAGTCACCCCTGGCCCACCCTAATGGCGATATCTCGAAAAGGCGTCCACCTATAGACCTAATGCCCTCTCCCTCCTAAAATGCTCAGTAACACCTTTCGTTTGATACCAATATCGTACAAACACATTCTAGAGTCGCCCCTGGTTCACCTTTATGGCGATGTCTCGAAACGGTGTCCACCTATGGAACTAAGGATCACTCCCTTTGAAAATACTCATTAACACCTTTCATTTGATACCCATATCGTACAAAGATTCTAGAGTCACCCTTGGTCCACCTTTATGGCGATATCTCGAAAAGGCGTCCACCTATAGAACTAAGGATTACTCCCTTTTAAAATACTCATCACCACCTTTCATTTGATACCCATATCGTACAAACACATTCTAGAGTCACACTGGCCCACCCTAATGGCGATATCTCGAAAAGGCGTCCACTTATAGACCTAATGCCCACTCCCTCTTAAATGCTCAGTAACACCCTTCGTTTGATACCCATATCGTACAAACATTCTAGAGTCACCCCTGGCCCACCCTAATGGCGATATCTCGAAAAGGCGTCCACCTATAGACCTAATGCCCTCTCCCTCCTAAAATGCTCAGTAACACCTTTCTTTTGATACCCATATCGTACAAAGATTCTAGAGTCACCCTTGGTCCACCTTTATGGCGATATCTTGAAAAGGCGTCCACCTATAGAACTAAGGATTACTCCCTTTTAAAATAATCATTACTACCTTTCATTTGATACCCATATCGTACAAACACATTCTAGAGTCACCCTGGCCCACCCTAATGGCGATATCTCGAAAAGGCGTCCACTTATAGACCTAATGCCCACTCCCTCTTAAATGCTCAGTAACACCCTTCGTTTGATACCCATATCGTACAAACATTCTAGAGTCACCCCTGGCCCACCCTAATGGCGATATCTCGAAAAGGCGTCCACCTATAGACCTAATGCCCACTCCCTCTTAAATGCTCAGTAACACCCTTCGTTTGATACCCATATCGTACAAACATTCTAAAGTCACCCCTGGCCCACCCTAATGGCGATATCTCGAAAAGGCGTCCACTTATAGACCTAATGCCCACTCCCTCTTAAATGCTCAGTAACACCCTTCGTTTGATACCCATATCGTACAAACACATTCTAGAGTCACCCCTGGCCCACCCTAATGGCGATATCTCGAAAAGGCGTCCACCTATAGACCTAATGCCCTCTCCCTCCTAAAATGCTCAGTGACACCTTTCGTTTGATACCCATATCGTACAAAGATTTTAGAGTCACCCTTGGTCCACCTTTATTGCGATATCTCGAAAAGGCGTCCACCTATAGAACTAAGGATTACTACCTTTTAAAATACCCATTACCACCTTTCATTTGATACCCATATCGTACAAACACATTCTAGAGTCACCCTGGCCCACGCTAATGGCGATATCTCGAAAAGGCGTCCACTTATAGATCTAATGCCCACTCCCTCTTAAATGCTCAGTAACACCCTTCGTTTGATACCCATATCGTACAAACATTCTAGAGTCACCCCTGGCCCACCCTAATGGCGATATCTCGAAAAGGCGTCCACTTATAGACCTAATGCCCACTCCCTCTTAAATGCTCAGTAACACCCTTCGTTTGATACCCATATCGTACAAACACATTCTAGAGTCACCCCTGGCCCACCCTAATGGCGATATCTCGAAAAGGCGTCCACCTATAGACCTAATGCCCTCTCCCTCCTAAAATGCTCAGTAACACCTTTCGTTTGATACCCATATCGTACAAACATTCTAGAGTCAACCTTGGTCCACCTTTATGGCGATATCTCGAAAAGGCTTCTTTCCACCTATAGAACTAAGGATCACTCCCTTTGAAAATACTCATTAACACCTTTCATTTGATACCCATATCGTACAAATACATTCTAGAGTCACCCCTGGCCCACCTTAACGGCGATATCTCGAAAAGGCGTCCACCGATAGACCTAAGGCCCGCTCCCTCTTAAAATGCTCAGTAACACCTTTCATTTGATACCCATATCGTACAAACACATTCTAGAGTCGCCCCTGGTTCACCTTTATGGCGATGTCTCGAAACGGTGTCCACCTATGGAACTAAGGATCACTCCCTTTGAAAATACTCATTAACACCTTTCATTTGATACCCATATCGTACAAAGATTCTAGAGTCACCCTTGGTCCACCTTTATGGCGATATCTCGAAAAGGCGTCCACCTATAGAACTAAGGATTACTCCCTTTTAAAATACTCATTACCACCTTTCATTTGATACCCATATCGTACAAACACATTCTAGAGTCACACTGGCCCACCCTAATGGCGATATCTCGAAAAGGCGTCCACTTATAGACCTAATGCCCACTCCCTCTTAAATGCTCAGTAACACCCTTCGTTTGATACCCATATCGTACAAACATTCTAGAGTCACCCCTGGCCCACCCTAATGGCGATATCTCGAAACGGCGTCCACTTATAGACCTAATGCCCACTCCCTCTTAAATGCTCAGTAACACCCTTCGTTTGATACCCATATCGTACAAACACATTCTAGAGTCACCTCTGGCCCACCCTAATGGCGATATCTCGAAAAGGAGTCCACCTATAGACCTAATGCCCTCTCCCTCCTAAAATGCTCAGTAACACCTTTCGTTTGATACCCATATCGTACAAACACATTCTAGAGTCGCCCCTGGTTCACCTTTATGGCGATGTCTCGAAACGGTGTCCACCTATGGAACTAAGGATCACTCCCTTTGAAAATACTCATTAACACCTTTCATTTGATACCCATATCGTACAAAGATTCTAGAGTCACCCTTGGTCCACCTTTATGGCGATATCTCGAAAAGGCGTCCACCTATAGAACTAAGGATTACTCCCTTTTAAAATACTCATTACCACCTTTCATTTGATACCCATATCGTACAAACACATTCTAGAGTCACACTGGCCCACCCTAATGGCGATATCTCGAAAAGGCGTCCACTTATAGACCTAATGCCCACTCCCTCTTAAATGCTCAGTAACACCCTTCGTTTGATACCCATATCGTACAAACATTCTAGAGCACCCCTGGCCCACCCTAATGGCGATATCTCGAAAAGGCGTCCACCTATAGACCTAATGCCCTCTCCCTCCTAAAATGCTCAGTAACACCTTTCGTTTGATACCCATATCGTACAAAGATTCTAGAGTCACCCTTGGTCCACCTTTATGGCGATATCTTGAAAAGGCGTCCACCTATAGAACTAAGGATTACTCCCTTTTAAAATAATCATTAACACATTTCATTTGATACCCATATCGTACAAACACATTCTAGAGTCACCCTGGCCCACCCTAATGGCGATATCTCGAAAAGGCGTCCACTTATAGACCTAATGCCCACTCCCTCTTAAATGCTCAGTAACACCCTTCGTTTGATACCCATATCGTACAAACATTCTAGAGTCACCCCTGGCCCACCCTAATGGCGATATCTCGAAAAGGCGTCCACCTATAGACCTAATGCCCACTCCCTCTTAAATGCTCAGTAACACCCTTCGTTTGATACCCATATCGTACAAACATTCTAGAGTCACCCCTGGCCCACCCTAATGGCGATATCTCGAAAAGGCGTCCACTTATAGACCTAATGCCCACTCCCTCTTAAATGCTCAGTAACACCCTTCGTTTGATACCCATATCGTACAAACACATTCTAGAGTCACCCCTGGCCCACCCTAATGGCGATATCTCGAAAAGGCGTCCACCTATAGACCTAATGCCCTCTCCCTCCTAAAATGCTCAGTAACACCTTTCGTTTGATACCCATATCGTACAAAGATTTTAGAGTCACCCTTGGTCCACCTTTATGGCGATATCTCGAAAAGGCGTCCACCTATAGAACTAAGGATTACTACCTTTTAAAATACCCATTACCACCTTTCATTTGATACCCATATCGTACAAACACATTCTAGAGTCACCCTGGCCCACGCTAATGGCGATATCTCGAAAAGGCGTCCACTTATAGACCTAATGCCCACTCCCTCTTAAATGCTCAGTAACACCCTTCGTTTGATACCCATATCGTACAAACATTCTAGAGTCACCCCTGGCCCACCCTAATGGCGATATCTCGAAAAGGCGTCCACTTATAGACCTAATGCCCACTCCCTCTTAAATGCTCAGTAACACCCTTCTTTTGATACGCATATCGTACAAACACATTCTAGAGTCACCCCTGGCCCACCCTAATGGCGATATCTCGAAAAGGCGTCCACCTATAGACCTAATGCCCTCTCCCTCCTAAAATGCTCAGTAACACCTTTCATTTGATACCCATATCGTACAAACATTCTAGAGTCAACCTTGGTCCACCTTTATGGCGATATCTCGAAAAGGCTTCTTTCCACCTATAGAACTAAGGATCACTCCCTTTGAAAATACTCATTAACACCTTTCATTTGATACCCATATCGTACAAACAAATTCTTGAGTCAGCCCTGGTCCACCTTTATGGCGACATCCCTAAATGGCGTCCATCCATAGATCTGTGGCCTACTCTCTCTTAAAATACTCTTTAATACCTTCCATTTGATACACATGTCATACAACCACATTCCAGGGTTACCCTAGGTTCATTTTCCTACATGGTGATTTTCCTTATTTTGTCTCCATAGCTCTCAACTGAGTATGTAATGTTCGGTCACACCCGAACTTAGCCTTCCTTACTTGTTTAATGATACAAACTAGATTTTTCTCCCTACAAGGTGTGAAGAATTTTTTTTTCCAATGGAAGAAAATTTGAAACTCACTTCGGAAAAAAAATTGTGAAAAATCAATTGGAGTTCTAAAAGGCCTATGCGATATATTGTTTATGCGACTAAAATTGATTAGTCTGCGAAACTAAACAAGTAAGGAAGGCTAAGTTCGGCTGTAACCGAACATTATATACTCAGCTGACAAATTACAGATTGCAAAACTTTTAAATTATCCCATTATCCTAAATTTTACTAATTTTCTATTCTGCGTGATAAGCTCAACCCACATACCAATCATCGCTTTATCCGTCTTTGGTATTGAATTATCGCCATTTTTCGGTTTTTCGAAATTTTCGATATCGAAAAAGTGGACGTGGTTATAGTTCGATTTCGTTCATTTTAAATGCCGATCCGAGATGAGCGCCCAGGAACTTACATACCAAATTTCATTAAGATATCTCAATATTTACTCAAGTTATCGTGTTTACGGACAGACGGACGGACGGATATGGCTAAATGAATTTCTTTTTTCGCCCAGATCATTTTGATATATAGAAGTCTATATCTATCTCGATTAGTTTATACCGTTATGGGGTACCGTTATGCGAACAAGATTAATATACTCTGTGAGCTCTGCTCAGCTGAGTATAAAAATTCAGGGAACTACAAATAAAAAGTTCGAAATTTTCGTTAAATTTTCGAGTTTTATTCAAGAATTTATTTGAGTTTGATTTACATAGTTTCAGTTACAAAATCCCAAGAAGTTTTTTACTGAATTATCAAAAATGATAACTATAATCAAATTCACGAAATTTGAAATAAAGTGCAGTTGCTATATTTCTGTTCGCTGCTGTAAGTATTTATTTCTACACTGAAAGAAAAAGACTGGTAAAATCAACCGAAATACGGGTCAATTCAACCGAAATTTCTGTTAATTTTTATCCATCGCAACGAGATGTTGACTCAACTGCGCACAAATCGTTGATTCGTAATTGACCGTTTCAGTAGTCAAATGAACGAAAACAGTTGTTGCGACAGCTTTGTATGAAAGTACCTATGTTGCCATATAAATAAATAAATGTAAGGCGCGATAACCTATGAAGAGATCTAAGACCGAGCTTCTCTTCCAATTTGCGTCGTGCTCTTCTTGATTTTCCATACAAATTGGCCGGACGGGACCTACATGTTTTATGCCGACTCCGAACGGCATCTGCAAGGCAGATGAGTTTTCACTGAAAGGTTTTCATGGCAGAAATACCCTCGGAGCGCTTACCAAACATTGCCGAGGAGCGACCCCGCTTAGAAAAATTTTCTTCTAATTGAAAAGCCTTTATTTCTAAAATTTTGATGTTGCTTTGCACGGTGTTCGAACCCAGGGCATACGGTGTGGCAGGCGGAGCACGCTACCATCACACCACGGTGGCACTTACTAACCGAACGTCAATTGGGCTTACATCAAATATGCTGGCACACATTAAACATACACTTTATTATTTTGTTTTATTAAACGCACTTTCACCAAATTTTATATTTTATAATTTATTTAATTTATAGTTTTGAACTTCGCTTTGCAAATAGAAATGAAAATAGTAGTCACAAAACTGTTTCTCAATTCTTTCAGTTGCAGCTCAGCTCATTCTCAATTTCTTCTCTCGCTTGTAGTTGCCACACTTGATTGTTTCGAACAAAACTTGTATAAATGATTGACATGACATTTTAAACAGAGAACTTGTAAGTTATAGAGAAGCAAAAAATTAAATCGCTAGAAGCTAATTCACCACTGGAGTAACTTTCAATGTAATTCGGCAAGTTTAATTTTCGTAACACTTTTAGTTGAAACTATTCCAAAACAACTCAAACTTTTATGTAATCGGAAACATCAATATTAAAAAAGGATGTTTTTTATTATCTTATTAAATTCGTTCGCCTGAGTGAAAATTCGTAAAAACTTGAACAAAATATTACTAACTTTGGAAAAATCCTGTTCGTTCAAACACAACTTTTTGCAACAAGAGGGCGCAATTTTGCATTTCACTTGGAGGAGAAGTTGCAAAATTGTACCCGATAAATAGATGTATCGATATCTCATCACAGTAAATTCAAAAAGGGTTTTTCGTTTTGTATTGATAACTGAAAAACTAGTTTTTTTTTTGTTTTCCCATTTTGTGTGTTTTTTCGATTTGGTGGTTTCCTTATTTTGGTACTTTTTTTAAAAACAAATGGCACCATCATCATAAGTACACAGTAGAGAGCGCAGTGAGCGTAAAACTCTCTTCGAAAAGTTGATATTTGCTCATGTATTGACTGTTGATCGCTGTTGAAATGACCAGTGAAATCAGTTGTGTTAACAGAAAAATCAGTTAGATTGACCAGGAATCTGTCAATTTTACAAAATTTTGTTATCTTAAGAGCGACAATTTCTCTTCTGTTGAAATGACTAAACTAATTTGTTCGTTTGACAAAGAACTCGGTCGAATTGACCATAATTCGATCAATTTCACCGAATCTCCGTTAAGTCAAGAACAACAGAACCGATTTGTTGATTTTACTAGCACCATTTCTTTCAGTGTAAGGCGATCACAAGTATATAGAAAACATTTATTTCTTTTTTATTATATACATATTTACACAATTTGGCACATTTGTTTTTGATTTGAACGACATAAATATGTGTTTAAAAATTAACATTTTGGTAATAAATATTTTTTTAATTTTTGTTTACGGCAAATTTTCCATAAAAGGGACGCGCCGACGTGTTCATATGTAGACAGGAAGTCTAGAGATACCTACGTTTCAATGCAAGGCTATTTACGTGACGTAAAACAAATTTACGTGTGCTTATAAAGTAAAACTTACATTGACATAAAAAATGTATAAAAAATTTATTCAAAACAATGTTATAATACAAAGTTGTTCCATCACTATTGAGACACATGTCTTTGCTGCCTCAGTCATACAATTTTAGAGAAAATTTTATAATAAAAAAAACCTAATTAAGTACTTAATAATAAACGTAAAAATTTATAAATTTATTAGTTTAAAGCAACTATAATTGTACAGCCAAACATCAGAAATATATTTGTTGTACCGACAAACAAAAAGGTGAAACAAGAATTGTGAACACGTCCTTTATATAAATGGATCAAAACGCTACGTGAATTAAGTTCATAAACGTATCGCCGATGGATTTTGATTGTGAAATTTCAGCGACAGCTATTGTAAACAGCTTATCAGAAACAAAACTTAAAGGTAGAGCGCAAGTAAAAAACGCTTAATATCTTTTTTACTGCAACGTTTCCAATCTAGACTGACTTTAAGTAACACAGTTCACCAATGCTCGGTAATTGCGCTCCACCTTTATAGTTTTGTCTCTGATAAGCTGTTAGGTATTGTACCTATTGGCAAAATGTGAAAGTGTGCGTTTTTATTCATTTATATTAAGGAAGTGTTAAAAAAATTGTGTATCTCTTTTTTATTCTCCAAATTTTTAGCATTGTCTGGATGCTTTGAATTATTTGTTAAGTTTTAAATTTGTAGCTTAATGAGTCGCCTAAATAGTAATCGCAATATTCTAGCTTGAGCCGTGCGTCTCTTAGCGAAACTTTTTGTGATAGGCATTCTACTTCCTCTGAAATATGTTTGAATTTTGGCCTTTGAATTTAGTTCACAATTTCAAGCCTCTATCTTTTCTGGAAGTTACATAAAAGCCTATCGCAAAATAACAAATCTCGTTTTTATTATCTCGAACAGCGCGTCACCTAACAGAATTTTTGTCTCCCTACTTTGTGTTTCCTTGGACTTTAGAACTATGTGTGAGGTTGCAATTTTGTTGCTCAACAGAAAGTTTTTTAATACTTGATCGCGAAACTCCACCGATTGGTAAGAAATTTCTAAAATTCACGCCCGGGGCGCACCTATTGGATTTGGAGGGCGGACATATGCATTCTCATCAGGTTCTCAAGCACCTTGGCCAAGCTAATTTTTGAGAAATTTGTCATTCCGAAAAGTAGACCTGTTCTAAAAAATCATTTTTATAGAACCTTCCTTGGAATTTGTTGTCGGATTTGCTTTACATTTGGTACATATGCGCCTCTTTGACCAAGTTAATGTTTGAGAAGCTTTTTTTTCCGGAAATAGGAACAAGCTTAGTGACGGTTAGGAAGAAGAGCGAGAGTGAAAGGGACAGCTACACAAAAAGCGATAGGTTGGACAAGAGAAAAAAGATAATAAATGATGGGAGTGGGAAATGCAGATGCAGGGAAAGAAAATGGTGAGATTAACCTAGAGAAGGGAAGGAGGTGAAGAAAACTAGAAGGAGGTTGAGGAATTAAGTGGGAGTATAAGAGAGAATGAGGAAGAGAAAAGCAGATTAAAGTTATTTTTTTTGCAAAATCCACAAAATGAAAAAAGCCTCTGTTTAATTAGAAGGTAGATACATTGCGGAGAGGACCACTATCGGTCAGTAGAACGCGTCAATGATGTATTTATATCTTATATGTATCCGCGTTAGTTTCATTGTAGTTTATAAAAACAAAGATATTGAAATTGGCCAGTCAGGTGAAGTAGGTGTTTCATGTTAAGTATAAAGACTTCAAATATGAGCAAATTTAAGTGATTGTCAGTGGGAGTAGGGGCGGGTGTGGTAGTAAGAATGGGAGTGGAGGGTGGGAGCGATCGAATTGCGTTCCGGCGAGGAAGGAAGATAAATGCAATAAGGGATGTACAAGAATAATATGAACAATTAAGGAAGGATAAGTTCGGGTGTTACCGAACATTATATACTCAGCTGCCAAATTACAGCTTGCAAAACTTGTAAATTACCTTCTTTTAAAAGTGGGCGGAGCCATGCGCATTGTCCAAAATTTTACTAATTTTCTATTCTGCGTCATAAGGTCAATCCACTTACCACGTTTCATCGCTTTATCTGTCTTTGGTAATGAATTATCGCACTTTTTCGGTTTTTCGAAATTGGGCGTGGTTATAGTCTGATTTCGTTCATTTTTAATAGCGATCTGAGATGAGTGCCCAGGAACCTACATACCAAATTTCATTAATATACCTCGAAATTTACTCAAGTTATCGTCTTTACGGACGGACGGACGGATGGATATGGCTAAATGAATTTCTTTTTTCGCCCAAATCATTTTGATATATAGAAGTCTATATCTATCTCGATTAGTTTATGCCGTTACGGGGTAGCGTTATGCGAACAAAATTAAGATACTCTGTGAGCTCTGTTCAGCTTAGTATAAAAATGAGAGATAAGGTAGAAGTGAACGGGAGAACAAAGCCTGCCAGGTACACTAGTTTATATATAAAATGGCTATGTTTTAAAAAATCCTGGGCCCTTCATTATTTTTTTTGCTTTTTAGCTTTCTGTTATGCTTGAAGCATGTGAAGATGTGAAGCTCAAAAATTCCTTGCTTTAATTACTAAAAATACCATGCCCTGGATTTAGGCCTAAAAATAAAGAGAAGTTTTGTCTAAAACTTAGCACATCAAAAGCTTTTATAAATTTCTTTATATTTGTGCATAATTTTTGATCACGTTGAACAAAATTAATAGCTAATTTGCTGTTAGAAGTATGTACATACATATTCCACTATATATTTGTGAAAGTATGTCTGTATTTTGTTTGGACTTGCAGCCTAAACCGCAGAATGGAATCGAACGAAATTTTGCCATGACATACCCTGAGTGCGTCAATCTATGGTAGGCTATATAAAAAAAAGTGTTCGACAAGTGGCCGTGGCACCTCCCATACAACTGGATTTTTCGTAGTCAATATATCTGAAAGTATTAAGGCTAGACGACTGAAATTAGGTGAGTAGTTATATGAGACCAATCCCTACCCTCTCCAGAAAAACTGGGTATAACGAAAAAGGGGGCGTGGCACTTCCCATACAACTGGAATTATTCGTTGTCAATATATCTGAAAGTATTAAAGCTAGACGACTGAAATTAGGTGAGGAGGTATATACGACTAATCCCTACCGCCTCGGGAAAAATTGGGAATAGCGAAAAAGGGGCGTGGCATCTCCCATACAAATGGGGGTTGGGATTAGTCTAATATATTAATCTATATAGTACTGCTTTTATTTATACCCGAACGACGTCGGGTACTCTGCTAGTATACTATATATACGTATGTACATATTTTTGTATTTAAAAATTAGTGTTGCTCATAAAAACCTCCGAAAAACTGCATGAGCTTAAGTTTGGCGTTTTTTTGTGTGTAATATAATAATATATTATAAAATCCAATTCACACGTTTATTGAAATTCATTCATTTTGAAACCAACACAACGATTAAAAAACATAAATAACAAATAAAATATGTTCATGTTCTCGATAGCAACTTTGAAACTAATTTAAAAAGAGAGAAAAAAACATCAGCGCAATGCATGCTAACAAGAAAGTTTAACACCTTAATAGAAAACCAAGGCATAAATTAAAACAAAAAAAGTAAAAGTCTACAAAAAATTGTCGAAAACGGGCACAACTCGAGACATTACATTTACATTATGTCAGCAATTCATTAGTCGATTTTATGTCATAAAGACATACCTACATGTGAGCAATGACCATTACATACATATATATCTAGAAGCTTATTTATGTGTACATGTTTTTGTAAGTTAATTTTTAGTTAGGTGAGTATATTCTATAAATCTGTGCCACTAGACATTCGACATTTAATAACACTGGACAACAGCAATTTTGTTTAGGGAAAAAAACGTGAGTACTAAGTACTCGTGAAGCTCGATGCGTAAACACAACAGTGGTAATTTTACCAGAAATAAATAGTTTCGTGCTTTTTTATAAGAGCTTCGAGGCTTCTAATCGGGAACAACAGATATCGACAAGCTATTGGTTTACTATCGGTTTATTATCAGCTTATAATTGCCTTCTTATTGGTTTCCTAACAACTTTTTATGTTTTGTTGTTGTTATAGCGATAAGAATTCTCCCTGACGGCCTTGGGGAGTGTTATCGATGTTGATGGTCTTTTGCCGGATGCAGATCCGATTAAAGCTTCTAGGCCATACCGCTCTTCCCCCTCCTAGACCAATGAGGAACTTGAGGTAGCCGGAGCCTCGGTTGTTAAGGAAACAGGATTCGCCACGGGTAGGTGAGGTTGACAATTCGGTTGGATAAGACATAAATTGCGCTGGCAACCCCTTAAATCAATTTGGCATTATTGTCGCTTCTTATGACAGGCATACCTGTCTAACCAGCTGGGGGAACGGCTTCTTATCGATGGGCTATATGTGTTTCATCGATTTTATATTGAAGTTTTGAAGGTACATACATATGTGTTCATAACAAACCGATTAGTCGACGTTAACAAATCGATAACGTGCCGATAGCAAATTGACAACAATCTGGTAATAAATTTATAACTCCTCGTTGGCAAATCGATAAATTTTTGATAACAATATCGATAACTTTTCGCTAACACGCCGATAACATAGTGCTAACCCTCCGATAATAAATCTATAAAATATATTGATATCCTTTCGATAACAATCACGATTTAATATAAATTAATGTATTTTATATTTTTAATATTAATTAAATTTCATAAAATTTAATTTAATTTAATTTAGTTGAATTGAATTTAATTTATTTTAACTTAGTTTAATTTAAATTTATTTAACAAAAGAAAAACAGCAACAAAACCAAAGTTTCTTTGAAAACCCCCGAACCAAGCATAGCTTTAACACATAATTGCATACGAAGTATGCAATGTGTAAAAGATTAAAATATGCAAAAAGAAGGCAATTGGGAAAAACTTTACAACAACTAAGTTATGACGTAGCTGAATGCGTTTGTAACCATTTCAACTATTGTAGGAATGCGGGTTCGATTCCCACTCACGGGAGAAAAGGCTCTGAAGAGATTTACAAGGTATAATCGAAACAGCTGTCGCCTTGGCCGTCCTGATGTCAGGTTGTTTAAATTTTTCCCAAATTATTAAACAAATTATTAATTTAATTAAGTTTAATTTAATTTAACTTAATTCAATTTAATTTAGTATAATAAAGTTTAATTTAATTTATTTTAATTTGATTTATTTTAACTAACTTTAATTGGTTTGTATTTTATTTCATTTGTTTTAATTTATTTTTAATTATTTGGTTTTTTTTTCAGTTTTGTTTTATCATTTTAAATTATTTTCTTTTTTAAACGGTTTTATTTAGCTTGAGTCTGTGTAGCGAACAAAATTTTGTAATTGAAATTTAAGTAACTTCTCGATAAGCTACAAGCTTGAAACTTGGACTATAGTTCAGAATCCGATGGCAATGCAATAATAAGAAAAAAACTCCGATAGGTGGCGCATGGATCGAAATATTCCAAAAAATCGTATTTGTGGCCCGATTTGACTCGTATTTGGAACAAATATTATATACAGTCTGGTAGAAGTGACATCAAAATACTTTGGAATTCGAGGGCGGACAAGCAGAAGATTGTAACTAATTGTAAGGAAAGAGTCCTTTTAATAATAATAAGTCACTAAATGAACTAAATAGAATGAGAAATAATAGGCAAATAAATAATAAAGACTAAAAACTTGAAAATAAAATATCTAATTAAAAAAAATTTAAGTTAAACGGTTTTATTGAAAACAATACTTACATGAAGTAATAATAATACTAAGAGCTACAAAATAATTAGGTAGGTCCTGTTGTTGTTGTTGTTGTAGCGACAAGGTTGCTCCCCGAAGGCTCCGGTACCACAGCACCATTAAGGTGCTAGCCCGACCATCTCGGGAACGATTTATGTGGCCACATTAAACCTTCAGGCCATTCCCCCCTCCCCACCCCCCAGTTCCATGAGGAGCTTGTGGTCGCCAGAGCCTCGTCTGTTAGTGAAACAGGATTCGCCGCGGATAGGTGAGGTTGACAATTGGGTTCGGAGAAGCTATATATTGCGCTGGCATCCTGAAGGGTTGCGTTACACATCCCCTTGTATCTGGTATTTTAGTCTCCTCTTATGACAGCATACCTACCGCGGGTATCCCCTAACCCGCTGGGGCTAGGTAGGTCCTAGGTATTAGTCATCACACTCCTCATCAATCTATAAAATAAATAAAAGCAAAAACGTTGGACGCGTCAAATTTCTATTGATAGTCTTAAGTAAGATCAACTGACCTTAATCAGGTTATAACTTTCCAATTTCCTGCAGAGAACAGAAGAGTCAAAGCTTGCATTTTAGTTAAAGAGTCTATAGGTACATCTTTGGGCATGTCACAGTTTTCAACGCCAAATTTAAGTGTCATAAGGCTTCATATTGACAATCGCCAGTTATTCGTTGGGAGCGCTTACGTGGAGCCCGTAGTAGACAAATTTAACACAATGACCTCAATCAGCAATTTTCTCGAGAAAACAGCGTCCTCACTGCAGCTACTTGGAGGCGACTTTAACGGATGGCACACCTCATGGGGCTCAAATAATGATAACGAACGTGGTACTTTGTTAGCAAACATGATTTCGTCTAGAAGTATGGCAGTCTGTAACGAGGGTAACGTAGCCACATTCAACGCTATCCGTCATGGCATATCTGCCACGTCAATTGTAGACATAACCATTGCCTCAGAGAGCCTTGTACAGCGTATTGTTGACTGGCGCGTCGATGTCGAAGCAATGCAAAGTTCAGACCACAACGCCATAACATTTAAAATCATAAAAAATTATAAGACTCAAGCATCAACAAGCAATTCGACTTATAAGTATAATACTAAATCCGCCCATTGGGATCAATTTAATGCCACCTTGAAAAGTTGCGTTGAAGAATCAAATATACTTAACACCAATTTTCAAAACTGCACCTACCACGTAATAGATAACGTTGTAACAAGTCTAACCAATAGTATAAAATTTGCATGCGATAACTCAATGAAGATAAGGCGCGGTTCTAAACCATACAACCCTTGGTGGAACAAAGACCTACAAGCGCTTAAAGAAAAGTGCATAAAACTTCACCACAGACTGAATAGGCTGTTCAAGCAAGGTAGGCCATTAGAAGAAACTGCTAAAATGCACTCCGATGCAAAGCGCGAGTATGCAGCAACACTGAAGGCAGCTTCAATACAACATTTCAGGGATTTTTGCAAAAACCAGGGTAAAGAAGATGTTTGGTCGGTCACAAATAGAATTATAAAAGATGCACCCGTACAGCGTCCGCCCACGACACTTCACCATGCAGGAAGTACCACAGAGACCAGTATCGAAACAGCAAATGTTCTACTGCAGCACTTCTACCCAGACGATTGTGAAGACATAACCATAAGCCAGCGTGAAATCCGCAGTCAGGTAAAAAATAGCATAAGTACACCTGACGACAAAGACTTCACAGAAGCCGAGGTCGTCGAGGCTATTAATACAATGAACCCTAATAGAGCTCCTGGATTAGATCACTTGACATCGGATATATGCTTGGAGGTAATCAAAGATTATCCTGATTTAATAACTAAACTATTCAACGCTTGTTTAAAAATTGGTTACTTTCCGAAGGCATGGAAAGAAGCGTATGTCAAAGTGATACCAAAAACCAATAAAGTGGCTGGAGATGTATCATCATATAGGCCAATAGGGCTTTTACCAATATTAGGCAAAGTGTTGGAAAAACTACTCACTAAGCGTTTAAATTTCCACTTAGAAAGCAATAATTTGTGGTCTAATAAGCAATTTGGCTTTAAACAGCAAACGTCGACAACCGACGCGTTATACAACGCAATCCATCATATAAAAGAAAGAAGAAGCAAGAAATACCAGGTGATTTGCGTCTCTCTTGACATCAAAGCCGCTTTTGATAATGCTTGGTGGCCCATACTTTTTAAACAGCTGGAATGCCAACGTACTCCATCAAATATTTATAACTTAATTAAAAGCTATCTAGATAACCGATCGGTTAGATTAGAATATGCTGATGCCACTGCCAAAAAATCAATGTCAAAAGGGTGTATCCAAGGTTCCATATGTGGCCCTACATTTTGGAACATAATTTTAGATAGCCTATTTACCATGCCACTACCAAATGGATGCCAAATTCAAGCATTTGCCGATGATGTGCTCCTTACCGTGGCCGCAAAAACACGCGCGGAGCTCGAATGTATAGCTAATGCTGCTTTATGCCAAATACATCAATGGGGAAACGATGTAAAACTACAATTTGGTGATGATAAAACGAAGGCAATAGCGTTTACACAAAAATCAAGAACAGCAAAAATTTACTTAAATGGAACTAACTTGCCGTTCGTAGAGTCTATAAAACTTCTCGGAGTTATAATAGATAACAATTTAAATTTTATCAGCCATGCACGCTATATCATTGGAAAAACGCAACGAATTTTTAATAATATATGCAAATATGTGAGACCTACATGGGGAATTCATGCCGAAAATGTTGCGATAATATACAGACAAGTTGTCGAGCCCATGATTACTTACGCATCAAGTGTCTGGGGAGGAGCAACTAACTACTACTGCGTCCGTAAGCTTCTCCGATCTTTTCAAAGAAGTTTTGCTATAAGAGCGATACGTGGCTTTCACACTGTGTCCGCAACTTCTGCACTAGCACTAGCTGCGTTCACGCCACTCCATCTTAAAGTTGCAGAAATAAGCAAAGTATACGAGGTCAGAAAACAAGGCGGAAAACCTGGGTTACCAGTAGAAGTTGATTTAGATAGAGATATACATCCGAAAGACTTGCTACACCCAGCCGATCGGCAAACCATTGAATATAGCAAAATCAGTAGACAGGTCGAAATTCATAGCTTAATAGCACATCATACCACACAGATCTTTACAGACGGAAGCAAACTAGAAACGGGAGAATGCGGATCGGCCTTTGTTATCATCCATCCAGATGGAACTTCTGAAAAAGAAATATTTAAGCTTCACAATGTATGCAGCGTGTTCCAAGCTGAAGCGTACGCAATCGATTCTGCGCTATTCTGGGCTCAAAGGTACTTGGCAACACAAAACCTACACATTTTTAGTGATAGCCAATCATGTCTTGAAGCTATCAAAAATAGAAGCAGTACGACGCCATTAATAGCGTCAATACATAAGCGGTTGTTCTTTCTACGTCAAAAAAACAAAATTAATTTCTCTTGGGTAAAAGCTCATACTGGTATCGACGGAAATGAGCAAGCAGATAAAGCAGCCAAGGAAGCGGGAGGTCTGACAACAAGTCCTGTTTACAAAAAGTTTCCAATGAGCTATACTAAAGCAATTATACAACAAGAAACGCAAGAAGCATGGCGTCGTGAATACACAGACGAATCGACAGGCAGTACCACAAAAATGTTCTTCCAGGCGCCAACAGAAGCAGAGATATATAGTGAAAGATTTGGAATTTCATTCGAAATGACGCAGTGCTTAACTGGTCACAGTTTCTGCAAAGCCTACTTGAAGCGCTTCCATATTATTGATACAGACTTATGTCCATGCAACGAAGGAGAAGCACAGTCAATTAGTCACTTAATCTACTCGTGTCCCAGGTACCAGAATGCGAGAAGAATTCATGAAACCCTTTGCAAGGAGCTCAACATACAACCATACAACATAATAGATATTTCACGGAATCAAGAATTGATCGAGTCTTTCAAGAAATTTATTAGTAATATATTTAGTACACTAAAAATCTTTAATTCATTGCAATAACAAATATTCATTACTGTATGCTAAGTTAAATACCTGAAATTTAAACTCACGTCTGTATCCAGTTGCAGACAGTATAGTTTCATAAAATCATATCACCAACTATACTCACATGCATGTATATATTAAGTTATAATAATTTTAAATTCAAGTTATGTACATGAAAAGATACAAGAAAAGAAATAATACACTTTCTCGAAGCGCGGCTAGCGTGTAGAGACCTAAGGAAAAAAAAAAAAAAAATCAGGTTATGCTACGCCTTACATTCTGCACGATCCCCCATACAGCATACCACTTACAAATACTACTCTTACGGTTACGCTTACATTTACACCTTATTGGGATTCATCCATACCGTAAGCAAAGATGTTTAAACATCAAAAATTAAACTTTTAAAGATTCTCTCCCACGTGCAAGGGTTTGGTGCCCTTTTAGATGTGGCCCAATTAATAAGTTAACATCTTGTAATGTCTTCACTATTTTTTTTTCACATTATTTTTGAAGCAATTTTGAAGCAACATAAATTTCAACTTTTTCATGCAAAATCATGCCAAAGCTTTAGATTTGTTGTACTGTGTAATTGAAGTGAAAAAAATTGTTGTTTTGTTTTTAATTTTCCTTGGCTACTGTTGCCCTCAAAAAATTTCACGTAGGCAAGTCAAAGCCATACCTGAAATTGTCTATATATGCACTCTTAAAGATAGACAAAAATCCAGTACTGCTCGTCGGCTAGTTTAGTCGGTTTTTAAGGCAACCGTGTCGATCCTTTTTGAGAGGTTGAACTTTGTGTGGGGCCGCATGTACAAAGTGTAACTGAGATGTACTTAATTTAAAATTCTTAACAACACTCAGCGTAAATGCACAATAAAAGGTTTAAAGACCTTTACGTACCAGATATATACAAGTACTTTTTGTATGTCGGTGAAATAAAAACAACAATCACAGCTTATTAGTATCAAAATGTGCATAGTATTGAAGACCGGGCTCGGTAAGGTTATAGTTTATATATTTTATTTATTCGTTAACTTTAAATTACAATTTTTTTTCGTAGTGCTAGTTTTTGCGTCCTCAGCGAAGGGAATGAAATTGCAAATTAGATGGCCGGGAAAGTTTTTGAAATGGACTTACGCGGGGCAGACAGCTCTCTACGACCACCGCTTGGTTATCTCCTGAGGAAAATCGAGGAAGATGCGATTAGCGCAACGGACTTGTTGTGGAACAGCCGGAATGATTGCGTGGTGTCAAGGTCTATATGGCCATGTTTGGAAAGCAAAGCAACTAACATCGTTCTCAAGCTTAACAGCGAGAACACTTATTGGTGTAATCACATATCATTGCAGTATTGCAACAATGCTCCGCCTGTATCACATACCAACAAGGTCCCGCTGCAGTAGTTGTCAGGATGAGGAGGAAGAGGAGTCGATTCATCGCCCTCTCAACTATTTTCTAGGACTGCAAACAAGCCGACTCAGTTTTGTGGGTGCACAATTTTTCTACAGTCTAGCAGAGATTAGGAAATTTGATCTTTTACTCCTACTTAGGTTCATCAGAGAAAGCAAATTATTTGGCTAGGACCACTGGGAAGGAGTGGAAGTTAACCTAACTTTAGTCGTCGTCAAATTATGTTCAGTACGGTTATAACCAAACACTTTCTGTGCTAATAGTTCTTCGATAACTCAGCTTCCCTTGGTGTTTTCACTTGGCAGCAGATATACTGGCACGCTTAATAAGAAGAAAAAACTGTTTTAATTTTTGATTCATAAAAAAATAACTGCATATTGCATATTTGTATTATCTCTCATTCTTTTCATTCATACTTTGGCCTTCTATTTTTAGTTTCAGTCACTTTACCGTTCTTCACCTCATTTCCAAGTTAATAACCGTAGTCCTGGTTTATTAGCAGAGCTCCAAGTAATATCTCCGCCTACTTCAGTTTCATTTATTTTGTTAATTAATTTTCACATCGTCATCGTCAACACATCATGAAGCTATCATCATTACCACTATTAAGCATCACCGAGTATAAGCAATTTATAAAATGCTGATTCTAGTGATGTACCGTACCGAGTTTGTAAATAACCGACTCTTTCGAGTCAACTCGGATTTTTGAACCAGTTTCGACTATTTAATTGATGTTATTGTGCATGGTTCCACCGAAAGAGGCATAACTGGTTAAATGAGACATCGGGTATGTTGTTCTTGACTTAAAAGACATTCCGCAAAATTGAAGACATTATGGTCAATTCAACAGAGATTTTTCTCAAGAGAACAAATTTGTTTACTCATTTGAACAAAAGAAAAAGCCTTGGTCTCAAGCTAATAATATTCTGTGAAAATAGCATATTCTCAGTAAATCTAACTGATTTTTCATTTAAAAGAACTAACTTCTTTGGTAATCTCTACAGCGAACAACTGTCAATATTTGCAAACGCATCAGCTAATTTTGAAGGGAACTTACGCTCACGGCGCTCACTACATTGTTCTTATAATTCTGGTGCTCCAAAAAACTCTGTCAAATCAACAGCCTTCTCTGTTATTGTTATATTGACGAAAATTTGTTATTTTAACATTTTTATTGGTATCCTTAGGGTGTCAGTAATAGGTTTTAACTTATCAGAGCTATGGCTTACGTATGATCAACATTTTCTTCTTGGTTGATTTGATTGTTGAAACGTTCAATTCAGAATCAACAAATAGTGCAAAGTTGATTAAAATGTCGGTTTAATTGACCTGTAATTCGGATAATTTTATCAGCTACTTTCTTTCTGCGCAGTGTTTATTTTTTTTTTTTTTTTTCTTAGAGGTAGCTGAAAGGATAAATTTCGTATTAGAAAATTGAAAATACTTAATTATTTCAGAATTAGTGCGGAAAACTTCTAAAGTTTAGGAAAAACTTTAGGTTGAACTGGCCGGTCAATAAAGACCTCACATATACTGAATGATTTCATAGTGTTACCAGAGTTTGTTTGACTACCAAACGAAAAACACCCAATTCGTTCCCAGGACTTACGTTATAGAATAACTCCGTCCTCTTGGAAAAAACCATACGTTTTCTGGGACCTGACAACTCAAGCGCAAGACACGAACACAGAATGTGCTCAACCGTTTATTCCTGCAGTTTGCACTTCCTACACCCGCTGTTATTGACGAGACCTAACTTATAAACATGTTACGCCAGAATGTGTGAGCCTCTTCCCTCTTTAGCTATGGGAGCAGTTTTGTGGTTCTAATGATTTGTACATGATTTTAGAAAATTTGCATATGCAACTCCTGTCTTCTTTTCATTTCTCCCAAACGGATAGGGACATCTACCGTCGATTCATTGAGTGCCGCACCCTCTTTTGGCAACTTATTGTCTTTTCATTAGTTTCTATAACTTTATGACCGGGAACCTAGTATAGATATATGGTGCGGCTGGAGCGAAGGCTCTCCAATGCTTCTTTGCATTACAATGACTTGACGAAGTACTGTTTGCGGTTATTGCCTTGATCGTCGCCTGAATTTTAGTATATACATATTGAACCGATTGCAGCTTAAGCACGTTTCCACCAGCATTTCTGCTGCTTTCTTCATGCCTAAAATTTCCAACTGAAACAAACTAAAGTGATCTGGCAGACTGTGGAATCTACTTATTTCTGGATCGACACAGTAAACAGCAGACCTGACCCCTTCCACGAATGTGGAACCTTAGTATGTTCTGCCATTTCCGCACTCTTGCGCCAACCTTCCGACTCTACTGTGGTGCCAAGATCTCTTTCGAAGTTCAGGCACGAGACCGTGTAGTGCTTCGGCTCTATATTTAATGGCGCTGTACTGCTATGGCCATAAATCCCGCATTCGAGCTGCCCCGAGGCCTTAAGTCTTGCTGCAGTTGCTAGCGCTATATTTTTGGACATGAGGTCTGCTGGTGGCATGTGCAGAATAGCGGTTTCAATTTCTTTTGCACAAAGTTTTTTTAGGAGATGCATAATCCAGTTTCGGCATGGAAATGATGTGACTGGCATAATTTGTTTTTTTTTTTTAGTATTACTGTGTAAATAGTCACGCTTGTAAATGCGTGCAAGAATGCTTTGAAGGTTTTGTTCACTATCAGTGGCCGTTACTACAATTATCTAGAATTTTATCTCTATTTCTCACAATCACTCTTTGCACTTTAAATTTGATTGGTAAACTGATAACTAAGTTATTCTTGGCGTACCATGTATGTATTAATTTAAATCTCGGCGAGGCACAACCTTTTTTTTTTTGACTCATATCATTTCGTAATTCAAGCAACATTAGTGATCCCTACGTTGGGCGCAAATTTAGGCGATTTATTGACTAAGTCTATTTATTCTTATTTATTTTAAAATTCGTTTTTCCTTACCCGAAATAAGAATCTTCAAAGCCGAAATAAGAATCTTACATATATTTTTTTGCTCATGTAGTAGATGCATTAAACCGTCGGTTCTGGTACGTTGCCTCTTTGCAACACCACTGGACGCAGAAGGTATACATTGAGCCACCAAAATTATTCTATTTATTTCTTAGCACTAGTCACGGACCTATCACCGCCCTCACACCGTATGGCAACGTAGGCAACTGCAAAGATCTGTGTATGTGTATACATATAGAAGACATTCATAACGACACCATTGCTATCAAAACCTACAATCTCTTAATTATAAACAAACTCGTAATTGAATAAAAAGTGTGGAAAAATGAGGAATTGGAAAAATGAAGAAAGCATTCATACTGCATATCTAAAAAATAGAAAAAATTAATTTTCACTTCCAAAGAAAAGCGTTTAAAAACGCAAAGTATTCATGCAGCAAAATAAAGGTGCCACATCAAACGGCAAAGTTTTGTTGTTGGTGTACTGCTTTAAGTGAGTTGAAGTCTTTCTTTTTAAGTTGGTTTTTATACTAAGTTGAGCAGAGCTCACAGAGTATATTAACTTTGATTGGATAACGGTTGGTTGTACAGGTATAAAGGAATCGAGATAGATATAGACTTCCATATATCAAAATCATCAGTATCGAAAAAAAATTTGATTGAGTCATGTCCGTCCGTCCGTCCGTTAACACGATAACTTGAGTAAATTTTGAGATATCTTGATGAAATTTGGTATGTAGGTTCCTGGGCACCCATCTTAGATCGCTATTTAAAATGAACGATATCGGACTATAACTACGCCCAATTTCTCGATATTGAAAATTTCGAAAAATCGAAAAAGTGCGATAATTCATTACTAAATATGGCTAAAGCGATGAAACTTGGTAAGTGAGTGGGGGTTATGACGCAGAATAGAAAACTGGTAAAATTTTGGACAATGGGCGTGGCACCGCCCACTTTTAAAAGAAGGTAATTTAGAAGTTTTGTAAGCTGTAATTTGGCAGTCGTTGAAGATATCATGATGAAATTTGGCAGGAACGTTCCTCTTATTACTATATGTATGCTTAATAAAAATTAGAAAAATCGGAGAACGACCACGCCCACTTTTTGAAAACAAAATTTTTTTAAAGTCAAATTTTAAAAGAAAAATTAATATCTTTACAGTATATAATGAAATTATGTCAACAGTCAACTCCAGTAATGATATGGTGCAAGAAAATACAAAAATAAAAGAACTTTTCAAAATGGGCGTGGCTCCGCCCTTTTTCATTTAATTTGTCTTGCATACTTTTAATGCCATAAGTCGAACAAAAATTTTCCAATCCTCGTGAAATTTGGTAGGGGCATAGATTCTGGGTCGATAACTGTTTTCTGTGAAAAAGGGTGAAATCGGTTGAAGCCACGTCCAGTTTTTATACACAGTCGACCGTCTGTCCTTCCGCTCGGCCGTTAACACGATAACTTGAGCAAAATCGATAAATCTTTACTAAACTCAGTTCACTTACTTATCTGAACTCACTTTATATTGGTGTAAAAAATGGCCGAAATCCGACTATGACCACGCCCACTTTTTCGATATCGAAAATTACTAAAAATGAAAAAATGCCATAATAATATACCAAATACGAAAAAAGGGATGAAACATGGTGAGGTAATTGGACTGGTCTATTGACGCAAAATATAACTTTAGAAAAAAAACTTTGTAAAATGGGTGTGACACCTTCCATATTAAGTAGAAGAAAATGAAAAAGTTTTGCAGGGCGAAATCAAAAGCCTTTGGAATCTTGGAAGGATATCTGTTCGTGGTATTACATATATAAATAAATTAGCGGTACCCGACAGATGATGTTCTGGGTCATTCTGGTCCACATTTTGGTCGATATCTCGAAAACGCCTTCACATATACAACTACCACCACTCCCTTTTAAAACCCTCATTAATACCTTTGATTTGATACCCATATCTTACAAACAAATTCTAGGGTCACCCCTGGTCCACCTTTATGGCGATATCTCGCAAATATCGAATAATATGTCAACTGGTATTACAATGATGCACAGACTGAGTAGTATTCCAACTTGTATGTTGATGTTGAATACACTAACTAGTATGTCAGTTGGTATAATACTGGCGCAAAGGCTGACTGGTATGTTAATTTGTATGACCCTGATGTGTATGCTGACTAGTATGGCGTCCACCTATAGAACTTAGACCGACTCCCTTTTAAAATACTCATTAACACTTTCATTTGATACCCATATCGTACAAACAAATTCTAGAGTCAGCCCTGGTCCACCGTTATGGCGATATCCCTAAATGGCGTCCATCTATAGAACTATGGCCCACTCCCTCTTAAAATAATCTTTAATACCTTTCATTTGATACACATGTCATACAAACACATTCCAGGATTACCCTCGGTTCATTTTACTACGAGGTGATTTTCCCTTATTTTGCCTACATAGCTCTCAACTGAGTATATAATATTCGGTTACACCCGAACTTAGCCTTCCTTATTTATTTTTCATTTAAGTTACGTATCACCAATGGGATATCTAATTCGCATACAAAAAAATTTCGTTTTACTTCTATTTCGTGGTCAAAATTCCAAATAAACAATAAAAAAAATTAAGCAAAACGGTATTTTAATAAATTTTAACTCTGCTGTTGTATATGTGTTGATTATTGTAGTAGTAGTGTATGCAATTGTTAGTGTTGTTATTAATGTTTCAGGTGCTACTGTTCATTCGGTTAAGTTTCTTTGCATACTTTTTACCGCACTTTAGCTTATCGGCAAAGTCGTGGTTTTTGTTGTTATTGCCATTGTTGGCGTTAATAATGGCCCATAATGAGGCTTCCTAACAATTTAATGATTTATGTTATTCTCCTCGAGCATTTTATTTTTTTGTTTTATGTCAAGTAATGTGGCTACGTTTTATGTGTTTGCCTATCGGACAGTCTGTCTTCGCCATTCCATACACTCTGTGTGCGTCTGTAGGTTTGTTGGAAACGCCAGTTGTGTCTGTTGGCCGCGCATGCGCATTTATTTCGATATTATAAATTTACCGAATAGGAGCGTTTAAAAAATTTGAAAAAATTTTTCCACACCTGCTTTATGACACGCTCTTTCACGCTCACTTTAGGCTCATTTAAAAAGAAGAATTTGTTATATGTATGTATTTATACTTATGTTAGGTGTTTCTTTTTGTATCAAACTATTGTAAACTTCTACGTAAAATGTTGTTAATTGAAAAGGCTATAAAGCAAGTCATCTATGTACATACGTATGTCTTTGCTTATAATTCTCGTCTAGAAAGTGATTAAATATTAAAAACGTCAGCAAACTTTTTTTTATTACAATTTAGGGAATAAATATATTTGGCCTTTCAAGGTTTCTATGAGCTGTGTGATCTCGTCGACAACACTCCATAGTCCCCTGCAGCCACCGGAAGCTGTCCATAGGAATAATTTTTGGGCAATTAAATTCTCATTCTTTCGCGTTACATGGCCCACTAACACTAGAAGTAATATATTGTGAGCTTCGTGTGGTATACAGTCCCATTTAATGCTGCCATCTTCCAGGCTTCTCCACGGTATCGCTGGCACCCATAAATGACCTTTAGAATTTGACTTACTTCTGAAAGAATGGACCTTACTTTTTAATTTACCTGAGGCACAAACTGGACTTAGGCCTAAGCAAGGAGGGATGATCCTGCAGGAAAAACCTTGCGCATAATATATAGAAACCATTATAATCAATAAGTTGTCTTGGAAACTTAACGTGGAGGAGAGAGTGAAGAATGCCTCGACGGCACTTTATCGGCCTCTATCACACCTATTGCCCTAGTCAAAATGGATATTCTGATCGACTGTAAAGTCCAGCGATTGGACAGCCACACAAAAAAGAACCTACCTCAAAACGTTAGCATTACTGGAGCTGTGGAAACAACCTCTACGGTTGCACACAATTCTGCATTTTCCACCTTGCGACCTGGTGGCAAAAATATAGCGTTAACAACTGCAATGAGATTCAGTACCTCGGGGCAGCTTGAGCGCTGGCCTAAATTAAGCGTCATCTATTAGAGGACGAAGAGACTATCTGACTCCATAATAGAGGTGGATGGTTGGCGTTAGGGTCCCCAAATGGTAGACGAGAGCATACACGCGTACATCGATGGTGCCAAGTAATGGAAGGTGTATGGTCCGCGGTATACTGTGCTGATCCGGAAATAAACAGATCCTACAAGCTGTTGGATCACTGGACTGTTTTTCAGGCGGAAGTAATAGCCGTGACCAAAGCAGTAGAAACACTGGAAGAAAATAATTCAGACTGCAGCTGCCTCAACTTTTATGTTGACAACATCCAAAAGTGTGTTAGAGTGTAATAAATTCTTGGAAAGAATAGGGATAAGAGAAGGATACATCTATATAAGGTCCCAAGGCATATGGATGAGAATGAAAATGCGTATGAACAAAACAACACAAAAAAGCGGATGAGTTAGCTAAAAACAGCGCATCCTTCAATGCTTGCTCCGTAAACGTCCCAATTTGATTGGGAAAGATTAAGAGAAGGCGAGAGTTGCACATGCTCGACAAATAGGAAAAGTCGTGGACCCAATATAGAGGCTGTGAAGTGTGGAGGATAAAGTCTTTCAAACTTAGACAAACAAAGATACCCCTATCATTAAAAGGGAGGAATGTAGACTTAAGACGACATTGCCTTCTGGCGTCGCATGCCTTTAAATTAGGCTTGGTCAGTGATAGCAGATGTAGGAAGTGCGGGTTGGAGGAGGAAACGATCGAGCACGTTTTGTGCTCGTGAACTGCGCTTGCCAGGCTAAGGCTCCAGCTATTAGAAGTGATACAGCTGTCAGATCTATAAGCAGCAAGTGACATAGGTCCTAGAAAGCTTTTAGTATTTGCCATGAGAATGGATTTGTTTTATAACTTAGGTCCAAGTTTTTGATTGGGGTTTTCAGTTTGGTCGTTTAACAAACTTCTGGTAACACTATGAACTCATTGAGTCTATGTGAGGTACGCACGGACCGCTCAGTTCAACCTAACCTAACCTTCCGGCATCAGCACTTTTTATTGGGTATTTAAGTGTTAAATAGGCATTTGATTAAAGCAGTAGATATTCCATGCTAACTCCTAAACACAAAATAATTTAGTTTTAAAAGTAAAAAGAAATAATTAGCCATCAAACAATAAGCAAAACTAAATATGTGCTAAGAAAGAGCAGAATTGCTGTTGGCTTCATGTTTGGCTCAAAGGCAATGCTGCACGCTCCCAAGCAGCCTTTTGAATTAATTCAAATTGAGTTCTTATTATTATTCTTATTTGGGAGGGAAAACTAACAATTGCCAAAACAGCAAAAAAAAAAACAACATTCACAACGAGGCAGCAGTTTGAAAAAGAATCGCTCGTGCTGTAAGCGCCGCTTTGGGTTGGGAGCATTGACGCAGGCTTCGAGAAAATGCCGCCCACCTGCTGTTTAAATTCTTGTCTACAAATTATATAGCCAAAAAATGCTTAAATTAATTGTTGCTTAAAATAGTGTAAATTTTACAATTTATAAATCAAATATTAATAAGCACAATTTATGGCTTAAGGCAGCTGACAGCAGTGCTCAAATGCAAGCTCAGGCGGAGCTTTGTGGGCCACATTTTGGGTGCAAATGTGATTGCGATTTCAGCAAAGTTGTGGGTTTTGTAAATGCGCCAATGCATGTTTAGCAAACAGTTTACTACATTGTTGCGAATAGCTGTCACACAGTTTTGAAATTCAGGAATAGGTATAGCCGTCCAACAAGGTGCACCAGTCGCTTCTTCGCTCTGTCAACTGGCGCCAATTGGCATCACCAACTTAACATTATCAGCGTACATTAAAGGCGTGGAAAAACTTAACAACAAGAATAAAATAGGTCCAAGGTGGCTTCCTTGGGTACACCAGATGGAACTTTGGAAAAGTTTGACGTACTATTTTTAAATATCAGCAATTCAAAAAGGTAGTCCCATGAGGTCAAGTTTTAACAAGGGTATTGAGTGAAAAGATTTATCGAAAGCTTTGTTTAAATCTGTGTAAATGACATCGGATTGTAAGTTATTTACAAGTGTGGTCAATCCTAGCAAGTTAGAGATAGAAGACTTGCCACTGCAATCCATGCTGAGATGGGTGAAACGATGAAACTGAAAATTGGTTGATTAATAAAGAAATTTCGCAAATCTTTTAAGAACGAAGTGAGGAATCGCATCAGAATCACTAGTGAAAGAAGTCTTTAGATTTTCCCAACGAAGTGATCTCACTTGACATCTGATCTCAAAAATTAAACAATTTCGTTTATCTCTTTTTTTGTCTTTTCTTTGAACATCAATTTCTGCCAAAAGTCCAACACGAATGACCCTTTGATACATGTAAAAGTATTTCGTGTTATAAATTAATTAAAAATTTGCAGACAACACGGAAGTGTGATAATCCGTGCATATTAAATGTAAAACGCGATTTCCAGCTGGTATCACAACAACAAGAACAACAAACGCAACAAAAAATGCAGCTATAATAACATCAACAAAATCGTGCATTAAACGAAAAAAGAAACTAATTAATGCATTCACAGCAAAGGGAAAACAAATAAAAATACAAAACTTACATTGTTGTAAGTATGTATGTGTAATACCTGCATGTTGTAAATGTAACTTGGCGTTTACAACGCAAACCACCCGGGCTGTTTGCTACCTAAAGCTATCAACATATCCATGGAAATATCCATTAAAAATGTGCACCACAAACAGAAACACAGCAGTGGCATTTTTTTTACAAATTTCCACAACTAAATGATTTTTCTTCGATATTTAAAGAAAAAATTATATTTATCTTTATTACTAAAACAATGCAAAATAATTTCAAAAAGAAAATATTTCGAAAAAATCGAAAATTCGAGAAAATTATACGAAAATTTCTATCCTTTATTTGGAGTTACATATCTGAATTTTTTGAGTATGTAATTATCTGTCGAGGTAGATATAGTTTCCCATATATAGAAAATATAATCTAGAAATAATCTAGCTAGGCCCTTTATAGAATACACGTGGTATTAGCAACAAATCGACAAATATATATTTTCCATACCAGAGCCTGTATATGTCTTAGACAGATTTACCTTCACAGGCAAGACCCAGGTTATGCAGACTTCTTCTCAGATCTTTTTTAGCCTTGATGTCATCATCTATAGCACACAGGTAAATAAAAAATAAATAAATGTAAGGCGCGATAGCCTCCGAAGAGATCTAAGGCAGAGCTTCTCTTCCAATTTGCGTCGTGCTTCTCTTGATTTTCCCTACAAATTTGCCGGATGGACCTACATGTTTTATGCCGACTCCGACCGGAATCTGCAAGGCAGATGAGTTTTCACTGAGAGCTTTTCATGGCAGAAATACACCCGGAGCGCTTGCCAAACACTGCCGAGGGGCGACCCCGCTTAGAAAAATTTTCTTCTAATTGAAAAACCTTATTTCTAAAATTTTGATGGTGCTTTGCCCGGGGTGTGAAACCAGGGCATACGGTGTGGTGAGCGGAGCACGCTACCATCACACCACGGTGGCCGCCACATACAGACATGTATCAACGGCAAAAACAGTGCTGTTCTCTTATTCCTTATAGGGTAAAGTAAGTGCTATTTTTTGTTGGGTATAATTGAAAACCATTCAACCACCTTGGAATTTAGATTGACTCAACTTTTTTCATATGGAGCAGTATAAACAGCAAGTGAATAAAATATGTAAACAATAAGAAATATGTAGCATTACTTAAGTGTGATATAGTCATTAAATGAAAAAGCTATAACAAACAGATGAACAGTGTGTCAATTATTAAATTATAGGAAGATTATAAAAGGCAATGGTCTCAACATATACACTGAAAGAAATGGTGCTAGTAAAATCAACAAATCTGTTCTGTTATTCTTGACTTAACGGAGATTCGGTGAAATTGATCGAATTACGGTTAATTCGACCGAGTTCTTTGTCAAACGAATAAATTAGTTTAGACATTTCAATAGGAGAGAAATTGTCGTTCTTAAATTAACCAAATTCTGTAAAATTGACAGATTTCTGGTCAATCTAACTGATTTTTCTGTTAACACAACTGACTTCACTGGTCATTACAACAGCGATCAACAGTCAATACGTGAGCAAATTTCAAAGAGAATTTTACGCTCACTGCGCTCTCTACTTTGTACTTATGACGATGGTGCCACTTGTTAAAAAAAAAAATACCAAAATAAGAAAACCAAAAATCAAAAAAAAACACAAAATGGGAAAACAACATAAAACTAGTTTTTCAGTTATCAATACAAAACGAAAAATCCTTTTTTGAATTTACTGTGCAAAAAATTATGAGATACCGGGACACCTATTTATCGGGTACAATTTTGCAACTTCTCCTCCTGGCGAAATGCAAAATTGCGCCCTCTTGTAGCAAAAGTTTTGTTTGAACGAACAAGAATTTTCAAAGTTAGTAACATTTTCTTCAAGTTTTTACGAATTTTCACTCACGCAAACGAATTTAATAAGATAATAAAAACATCCTTTTTTAATGTTGATGTTTCCGACAACATAAAGTTTGAGTTGTTTTGGAAGCGTTTGAACTTAAAGTGTTACGAAAATTAAACTTGCCGAATTACATGTAAAGTTACTCCAGTGGTGAATTACCTTCTAGCGATTTAATTCTTTACTTTTCTATAACTTACAAGTTCTCTATTAAAAATGTTATGTCAAACATTTATACAAGTTTTTTACGAAACAATCAAGTGTGGCAACTACATGCGAGAGAAGAAATTGAGAATGAGCTGAGCTGCAACCGAAAGAATTGAGAATCAGTTTCGTGACTACTATTTTCATTTTTATTTGCAAAGCGAAGCAAATTGCGTTTAATAAAACAAAATAATAAAGTGTATAATGTTTAATGTGTTCCAGCATATTTGATGTAAGCCCAATTGACGTTCGGTTAGTAAGTGCCACCGTGGTGTGATGGTAGCGTGCTCCGCCTGCCACACCGTATGCCCTGGGTTCGAACACCGTGCAAAGCAACATCAAAATTTTAGAAATAAAGGCTTTTCAATTAGAAGAAAATTTTTCTAAGCGGGGTCGCCCCTCGGCAATGTTTGGTAAGCGCTCCGAGGGTATTTCTGCCATGAAAACCTCTCAGTGAAAACTTATCTGCCTTGCAGATGCCGTTCGGGGTCGGCATAAAACATGTAGGTCCCGTCCGGCCAATTTGTATGGAAAATCAAGAAGAGCACGACGCAAATTGGAAGAGAAGCTCGGTCTTAGATCTCTTCGTAGGTTATCGCGCCTTACATTTATTTATTTATATGGCAACATAGGTACTTTCGTACAAAGCTGTCGCAACAACTGTTTTCGTTCATTTGACTACTGAAACGGTCAATTACGAATCAACGATTTGTGCGCAGTTTATTCAACATCTTGTTGCGATGGATAAAAATTAACAGAAATTTGTGTTGAATTTACCCGTATTTCAGTTGATTTTACCAGTCTTTTTCTTTCAGTGTACGATACAGTTGCATCCTCTTCAAAATTGTATCGTAGTCCGACATACCTTTACGCATGGACAAAAGTGGCATTTAGCTATATATTAGTTGATTTGCATGAGCATATTGATTGAACAGCTATTTGCTATGGATAAAAATTGACAAAAATATAGATTGAACTGTAATTTGGTTGATTTTGAGCAGTTTTTTTTCTTTCATTGACACATAATGACGTTAAATGTTTAAATTAGTGTATGTGGCTTTGTAGTTACTTTTTTTTATTTTAAATAAGTTCACAGTGTCATATTCGTCGTTTAGTCATAAGTTGTATATTGTTGCCAATTTCTCATATTTAATTTAAATAGTACATAGCACGTACGACGAGTAGCACAAAAAGATACAACTTGCGAGCTCTAGAATATCCCATAATAAAACCTAATTTGGATTATACATTCTAGGATAAATCTTAGTGTATCGAACTCTCGATTATGCCAATCATCTTATATTTCAGCCTTATTTAGATATTTATAGCCGAAATTCTGAAAATCCCACCAGCTTTCGAAATCAAACTCCATGGCGAAAGGGTTAAGATAAAAGGGACTACAAATATATTCGGAATAAATCGACGGCTGAATGGAATATCACCCTGTCTCGGCTGCCGTTCTGAAAACGCCTTATCTCATAAAACTTTTGAATAAAACCCTATTTCAGAATTTCTGCTTAGCTTAAATTCACATATTTTTACTTCTTTTTTCATTCCTTCGTTTTTATCCACAAAACATTTTTCATCTCATTCGACGGGAGTTTTCTAAAAAAAACTTGAGAATTCGTGGGATGACGTAATTGTATCAACATTTTTCTTCTTCAGCTCATAAAATATTACAATAAAGGAATCCGGTTGAGTTTCATTGTCTACCTTAATATCGTTGTTTTCCCAAAATATTTAATATAAACATTTAGATCAAACAGCGGGTTATGGGGCTTAGAATATACCCGCGGTAGGCATGCCTGTCGTAGCAGGCGACTAAATTCTGAAACCCCTCAAGGGGTAGCGCAATCCTGTCAAGGGGTTGCCAGCGCAATTTAAAGCTTCTCCAACCCAATTTTCAACCTCACATACCCGTGGCGAATACCGTTTCTTCAGCAGGCAAGGCTCTACCAACTGGCGCTGGTATGGCCCAGAAGAATCTATGTGGTCATATTAAATCGCTCCCGAGTTTGTTTGGGCTGGTACCTTATAGGTGCTTGTTATCGGAACGTATTGTATCTATATCCGGCAATGGATCATCCGCATCGCAACAATCCCCAAACCTCCGGGAGTGCGTTTAACGATATAACAACAAAAATTTAGTTGACTTATTGATTTTGATGAACTGCTAGTCGGTTGCTGTTGTTGTTGTTGTTGTAGCAATGCTCGCCCCACCTAATAGCCGCGACCGATCACAAATTTTCATCAATATCCTCTAACGGAAGTCCAAGGAAACTTGTCGTTTCAACAGGGGTGGACCATAAAGAAAGGGGTGTTAGAGGCGTTGGTTCCACATTATAATTGAAGAGATGGTTGGTGTCATGTGGGGACACATTGCAAGCGGGGCATACATTTTGTAGGGGTTGATTCTGGATAGGTAAGAGTTTAACCTGTTACAGTATCCAGAACGAAGTTGAGCAAGAGTGACGCGCGTTTCCCTGGGAAGTATGCGTTCCTCTTCCGCAAGTTTTGGATAATTTTCGTTAAGTACTGGATTCACCGCGCAATTCCCGGCATAAAGGTCCGACGCCTGTTTATGGAGTTCACCAAGGACTTGCTTGTGTTTTTTCACTTCATACGGCTGGGTTCTCAGGTGCCGTATTTCCTCAAATTGCTTACGGAGATGACTCCTTAAGCCCCTAGGCGGTGCTGGTTCATCAATCAGATGTCTGTTGGGATGCCCAGGTTTCTGGGTATTCAACAGGAACTGTTTGGTCAGCATCTCATTTCTCTCCCTGATGGGGAGTATTCTCGCCTCGTTATGCAGATGGTGTTCTTGGGACATAAGAAGACAGCCCGTGGCGATTCTGAGAGCAGTATTTTGGCAGGCCCGTAGTTTCTTCCAGTGGGTGATTTTTAGGCTTGGCGACCCACTGTGCGTAATTTTTTTTTTAGTTCACACGTGCTTTAACTTGTTCTACTTTACATGAACATGATTATTGTTTATTACATTATTCAATCTTTTAACTTTCTTAGCCTCTCCGTTTAAACAACATTCATTTTCTTATCAACAATATTCGCCTACAGCGTTTGCAACGTTTGCAAGTTATGTCACAATGTTAATAATTAAACATCCGGTTGAATTTTGTAGGCCAGTTACATATTACAAAAACAAATGTTCTGCATTGATATTGGCCATAATAAAAATATTCAACTTGGCCTAGAAGAATACAAAAAAAAATTAAAATATTTTAGAGGTATGCAGTTAATGAATTTAGTACGCCCAGAGAAAAAGCGTTTTTAAAACGAACGAAACAAGCTCTTTGCCATCAAGTACTGTTTCTCATGCCTGTGGATGAACGTGTCGTCATGTTTCGCACAACGGTAAAAAGAGGATATCTTAAAAAATGGGTTGCACCCATCAAGACTGGTTTGGGAAAAGTAAGTGCTTTTTAGGCGTGGGGTTGAATAAGCTTTGTCATCACCTTATGTAGATTCTCCTCGCTTAGAATTATTCTAGTTGGATTTTTTAAATTTCTTTGCTACAGTGGTTTTAATGGCAACGTTACATGACATTCCAAGGAGTTAATAACTTAGTTTTTGATGTTAACTAGAAGTGAGTTACTCTCCGGACTTTTTTAACAGGGCTGCAAGCATGACCGACCGACAATAAATTTGCAGTTTTCATCAACTCAACAGAGCATACGAGCTGTGAGGAAATATCTTGGGGGAACTTCGTACCGTCACTGATAAAGAACGACGCATTGCAATGGGAACGGACGACGTGGCCTGCAGGGCCTCCGTAAGATCAACGAGTAACGATATGTTTCTGAGAGGAGTATAAAAACGCTGCGTTGAGTTGAAAATAAAAGCCAGACTCCTATTCTGAGAAAAGTTCAGCGACGAGCCCTGACTAGAATGAAGACGAAGAGCTTGTGAATGTTGTCAAAAGGTGCTCAACTTTTGAAGGGCATAACTTTCGTTATTTTTCAACAGACACAGCGATGAAAGGTGTTCAAAGCAAAATGATGTCTAAAAATTTTTAAAGTCGTACGCGACGAGGAATTTCCAACGGAGCTATTCAAGTACAGTTGCCAGAATTTAGAAGACCGCTTGCGTCAACTTTTATGCAGAATAGTGTATGCTAATTTGAGCATCAGTTTTAGAAATACCGAAATAATCGCAGAATGACTGATTGCACTTTATCAGATTCAAAACAGGAAACCCGTGAAAAAAACTCTTGAAAAATTACTCACTATCGATTTTAAAGCAAGACGATTTATGAGCCTTCCCGCGTAGTCAGTGCTGCGCTCCACTCCAATGGGTGCGATTACCCACATACTGTCAGCGACATCCTTCAAAGAACGCGCCAAGACATTTGAAGTGTCAATAGGGTTGGACCAAATAATCTTGCAATGGAAAAGATGGTTGGTGTCATGTTGAGACACATTATTTGCGATACATACATTGTGTATTTAGGTCTTGATTCCGAATAGGTAAGATTTTAACATATTACTGTGTCCAGACCGATGGCGGCAGCGGTTTGGCAAACATTACGGGCGTATTTCTCATATGAAAAGCTTTTCAGTGATAATTTATTTTCCTTTCAGCTGCCGTTAGAACTTGGCATACAACATGGAGCTCCCATTCCGCCAATTTGTAATTTGTAGTTTTGGTATCATACACACAGATGGTGGATCCGTAGATACGGTGACAGCGAACGCACCATTGTCTTGGAGATGATGGAAGTACAAACCGTACTCCGAGTACCTGAAACACCAAAATAACCGTATTTTTTATGTCTAAATGACCTGTGGATCGTTGAACGATGTAGAGCTTAACTTAATTTCATTGATATCGTAAGAAGCTATCGTAGTGATTTTCAAAATGGGGGCGTTTCAATGTCTCCTTTAATGACAGCAAGTACTAGGCTATGACCAAATAGATATCGGTCGGAGAGATTTCGTATTCCCAATGTAAGCTAGGTTAGGTTAGATTAGGTGGTAGCTGCCCTGATAAGGGAAGCTCACTTGAACAACAAGAAGTTCCGTTGTGATACCACATACAATAAAATAACGGTGACGTAGATATAACTACTTAGAAAATCGTTGGGTAGCAACGAGAAAGCTCCGAATGATACCGATCTCAACTTTGGATCAATCCTCGGGAGATCCAAGTGAGTCGTGACCGAAGTACCTACGCCTAGTTCTGTCAACAGCTTGGCAATCAAGCATAAAGTGATTTGGTGATTCAACCTCATCATCCTCCATACAGCTGCAGCAGGACGGAGTGTCCAGTATATTTTGACGTACCGCATGGATACCCATGGGACAGTGCCCTGTCAAACCCCCAATTACCATTGATAGGTGAGCCTTTGTGAACACAATTAATTCGGCAGACATTCTGCCATCCACTTTCGGCCAGAAAGACCTTGCTACCCTGCAGGAGGTGGGGTAAGCCCAACGTTTGCTGAGCTAACTCGAGGTCCAGCTATGAAGTAGCAAACCAAAGGTGGCCAGCGGAATTCCGAAATCCCTTCAGCCATCTTCATCCAGTTCAGTTGTACCGATGCGGGCTAAGAGATCCGCTTTACAGTTACCCGGGATATCACTATGTCCCGGGACACAGATAATCTTAATTGTAAAATAGTTTGATGCCATAGCAAGCGAGGTCAGGCACTCCCAGACTACCCTCGATCGTACTGTAGTTGAGCTCAAGGCCTTGATAGCCGTTTGGCTATCAGAGTAGATGTTAAATTCCATAACCGTAGTAGCACTGGATAGCATTTCATCCACCGCATCCTTAATCGCAGCAACTTCCGCTTGGAAAACACTGCATTGATCAGCCAACTCAAACTTGCGGCTTACATTTAGCTCTTGACATAAGACCCCGCACCAACCTGTCCGTCCAACTTCGACCCATCCGTGAACAAGTCCCCTGCCCCAGATAATTCCTCTTCCCCACTCCTCTCTCGGGGGAATGACTGGGTTGAAAGTTGTATAGGGAGCAGTTGTCGGCATACAATAGTCCGTCCTAGGTAGTACCTCACTTGCGATGAAAATTGGAGAAGAAACACGGCATAAATCTCTTCGCAACTATAAAGCGACCAATTGTTGTTATTACCTATTGGTAGGGAAAGACTGGACGACTCGGAATTGCAATTCAAAAAAGTCAAATGCCACTATCACGCTGTTAAATTATAGTGCACTTACTATTGCACCAGCGTCTACACCCTGGTGAGGAAGCTGCCTACAGAGGCAACCGAAAGTGTTGCACTTGTGTGTTAAACACGCGAAAGGTCAGTGACGGCATTGCAAAGGCTGGTACGATTGCGTGTCGCCATTTGAAATTTATGTCTGTATGCATGTGTTTTTATACTCAGTTGAGCAGAGCTCACAGAGTATATTAACTTTGATTGGATAACGCCCACTTTAAAAAAAAATTTTTTAAAAGTAAAATTTTAACAAAAAATTTAATATCTTTACAGTATATAAGTGAATTATGTCAAAATTCAACTCCAGTAATGATATGTTGCAAACAAATACAAAAATAAAAGAAATTTTCAAAATGGGCGTGGCTCCGCCCTTTTTCATTTAATTTGTCTAGGATACTTTTAATGCCATAAGTCGAACAAAAATTAACCAATCCTTTTGAAATTTGGTAGGGGCATAGTTTTTATGGCATTAACTGTTTTCTGTGAAAATGGGCGAAATCGGTTGATGTCACGCCCAGTTTTTATACACAGTCGTCCGTCTGTCCTTCCGCATGGCCTTTAACACGATAACTTGAGCAAAAATCGATATATATTTACTAAACTCAGTTCACGTACTTATCTGAACTCACTTTATCTTGGTGTGAAAAATGAACGAAATCCGACTATGACCACGCCCACTTTTTCGATATCGAAAATTACGAAAAATGAAAAAAATGCCATAATTCTATACCAAATACGAAAAAAGGGATGAAATATGGTAAGGTAATTGGATTGTTTTATTGACGCGAAATATAACTTTAGAAAAAACTTTATAAAATAGTTGTGACACCTACCATATTAAGTAGAAGAAAATGAAAAGTTCTGCAGGGCGAAATAAAAAACCCTTAAAATCTTGGCAGGTATTACATATAAATAAATTAGCGGTATCCAACAGATGATGTTCTGGGTCATCCTGGTCCACATTTTGGTCGATATCTGGAAAAAGACTTCACATATACACCTACCACCACTCCCTTTTAAAACTCTCATTAATACCTTTAATTTGATACCAATATCGTATAAACAAATTCTAGAGTCAACCCCGATCCACGTTTATGGCGATATCCCTAAATGGCGTCCACCTATAGAACTATGGCCCACTCCCTCATAAAATACTGTTTAATGCCGTTCATTTGATACACATGTCATACAAACACATTCCAGGGTTTCCCTCGGTTCATTTTCCTACATGGTTATTTTCCCTTATGTTGTCACCATAGCTCTCAACTGAGTATGTAATGTTCGGTTACAGCCGAACTTAACCTTCCTTACTTGTTTGTATATAAGTATGCACTAACATATAGAAGTTTGTATGTTCATGACCTCTGTCAGCTGTTTTAACGCCCAAACCCAACTACTGCCAGGCGTTTAGTCAGTGATTTTAACACTTGTTATTGTTGCATTTATTAAAGCAACAGTTTTGTTACAGCAGCCAATTGCTTCTTCATTGAGGTGGTAGCACTGCCTTTATTTGCAAGCTTCCGAAAAAATAAAATTTATTTCACCAACTTCCGATATAGTCGGAGAGGTGCATTTGCTAGGACCTTAGTTTTAGAGTTGAAACGTAACGCGAATGTAAAATGATACTGTAACCCGGCAAATATTCTTGTTGTTATCCGGCTTGCAAAGCAAAGAATGAATGGAAGTACCAGTTAGAATGCGGTTCTAGTTCTTCGATCTTTCCCATTCGCAGCAGCTAACGAAAATAAACGGCCGACAGTCTCTGCTGAAATCAGAATATACCTCTTTTTCAAGGCACTTTTAACGATTATCATCTGGCGCTCCTCCTCTTCGCTTTACTATGAAGGTGGCGCGCAATTAATGTCCTTCCTTTCCAAGCCCGCTAAACATTTATCATCGTTTTATTTGTTCTCCGAACGGCAGCGGCAGTATAGAGCTAGTGAACTAGCATAACATATCCAAAGTCCCAGTACGAAGATGTATGGGGTTACTCCTTTGGCATGAAAAGCTTTTCAGGGAAAAAACAAATTTGCCATAAAAAATCCATTCGGAGTCTACGTGATAAATACATGACTGCTGATTTCCACTAAAAATAAAAAAAAAAAAATTGCATCGCAGATTGGTAGAGGAACACGGCCTTATTCATATATTCTCCCAAATTATTATTTTGTACACTACTTGTTCTTCTAAGATCCATTCAATTATGTAATCCCCTCATAGCAGGTGCAGGTTGATCGAGAAAGACATACTCGGTTTGATCGTTCAGTCGACGATTTCTCTAAAAATTAGGCGTGAGAACCAAGTCCGTTATGAGTAAATCAGGAACATGTAGGTAAAACGACTAGAATTACTAACTTTTACCTGCCTCACTCAGCCAGACAAATCGATCAGTAAAAACCACCCTCGGTTCTGAATAAACACACAACACATACACATAAGTATACATAATTTGACAATACTTGCTCATGTACCTGCGAGCTATAAATACAAGACAAACGACAACAACAGATCAGAACGAAAATCGACACTGATGGCACAACGCCGAAACCGGTTTGTCTCGAAACCAAATTTGACAGGGGATGACGGAAAATCGTTCCAATATACATCATGTAGATATCTTTCCTGCTACAAACAATGGGACCTTGGATTATGCACATAGCCAGCACACTGTAGCCCCGTCGGCCATCATCAGGATATAGTAAGTAAGTAACTGGAAGGCCTTTTTAACTAATCAGGCCCGCTTAACAGATCACTATGTATATATTTGAAGCCGCTGAATTGAGATTGTCTAAAGAACTAGAAACATTTTCATGACGTTAAATTTTCAGCGCACTACTTTCACATCACTGGCTTTGATGGCGCAGTCTCCTTCCTTTACATCCAATAAGTACCAGGACATCGCATTTATTCTTGTGAGGTGATTCACAGATTTGTAGCATCTCTGGAAGAACAGTATCTTAGAGTACGAGCACCCAAAGGTACCGGACGCATTAGTCAAAGTTTGCTACAATAGCAACATATTTCCAAACCTCCAGCAGTGAATATTTTTGCTGTTAAAACAATAGCAACAAAAACCTAGTAATTTGCGGTTTTTTTAATTCAACCCAATTTGCTGTGCAGAAGAATGTAAAATCAAAAGAAAATTGGTATTGATTTCGATTAAACAACATTTTGCTGTTGCCAGGCGTTGCTTGGAAATTATCAAGAAGAAGCAATCAGCTGATGGGATAACACCACCTCGTACTGAATTCGCCTTGCAAAATGTATAGAAAAATAATAAATTAGAAATTTATTATATTTAATTTTATATCTTAAAATTATAAAATTGTTGTCAGTTCGATGTAGTAGACACGTAATTACCATATTAGCCACTTGAATAGTGTTTTTGTAACCAGCTGAATATTTTCAAAGAATTTCAAATGTCAAAGAGCGCAACAAATTTGCTTAAGTGCAAAAACATTTTATGGGAGAAATAGAAATTAGCTACTGAAGCAAGAGTAATTTTCACATAGAGTATAACACTACCATACATACATATGTATGCAATCGCATATGCACACCCTGTAGGAAAAATATCTAGCACTGAACTGATGCGCCTATAGAGTGTTCGAAATCCATGTTGTTGTTATATTCGCAAAAATATTTTCTCAAACTGTGGGGAGACTTAGGGAATGAAAGAATGCCTCGCCTCAAAATATTCCAGCGCCCTAGACAGTTGCGCGAAATTGGAAACCACACTAGTTCGTTACCATGCAATAAACATGAGGACTTAACATGACGATAGCGCTTCCAATGTTTGCCCCGGTGGGTTTTCAAAAGAAGCACATTCTAGGCAATAACATCTTGTTTCATTTAAATAACAAATCTCAAACAGCACTCCTCCTAAAGATTTGTTCGCTTAACTACAAGCAACCTCTAAATGAACTCAATGAACTCTGATAGCTTTAATGTATGTCCTGCAGCCAAAGTATCTCCACATAGCACAACTCCTCTTTTCCATTATAATGTGGATGCATCGTTTCTAACAGCTACATATTTTTTATTCAACCTGTTGAAACTGCCACTTTCTAGGGACTTCCGTTGGAGGACACTAACGAAAATTGTTTGAATGCTCGTGTTTATTTAATGCTCTTATCCGTAAGGCTACGCCATTCGATGGCAGGTACTCACTCCAATAGTTGCTCTGTACATAGACAGCGAATAGAAAATAGCAGCGGTAATATTTATCAAATTTCGTCCATTAAATTTTTCTTTCTTATTTTCGTTGATTTCCGCAAAACCTTCGACAAATTTTGAAAATGAGACTATGGAAATCGAAACCAAAAGGTTGAAAAATAGGAGAACATTTTTTGAGTTGAAATTTTTTTTATTCGAAGAGTGTTTCTGGGTAGTTTCGTGCGAAAATTTTGTTTTGTGGAAGAAAATCGGAAACACAAAAAAAAATTTTCAAAATTCTATGCGAGTTTTAACCCCAGAAAGATAACGTTATTTTTTACCCTTGCAAGATAACGTACGTCTGAGAGACGTGTTCAAGTTTAGGACCCTAAATATATAAATATAAAAAAAAACTAAAATTTTTTGTTTGTTTTTTTTAAATCATTTATTTGATATATATTCACTTGTTTTAAATGTTTTTTAAAGAAAAATATTGTTTTTCAATATATTAAAAATTAAGTTTGACTTGTCTTGGACTTGTCTTTACCAAATCAGTATTTTCGAAGGACCTCAGTTTATAGCAAACAAATTTTAATAAAATACATTTTTTTGTACTTCAATTGAATGAATTAACTGTTTTAAACTATACTTAAAAAAGAGATTAGCTAAAATTACCATTTTTGGCAAAAATTACATATACAAATTGTAGTCACGTAACGATACGTCTCTTAGACTTATTTTTAAAAAACAATCGTATATATAAAAACACCCCCCCCCCCCCCCCCATTGACAAGCTGGTAATGGTAGCCGAGAAAACTGAGAATGAGAATGATAACGTTCTCTCTTTACGATTGTGGGAGACTTAGAGAAATTAAAACGTCTCACAGACGCACGTTATCTCACTAGGTTTAAGAACTCTCTAACTTGTACTTTTTTAGAATTAATTGAGAAAAGAAAATTCAGAGAACTCCAACAAGAAAAGTTGGAAATTTTTGTAAAATTTTCTAGAATTTACGAGTTTTTTCGAAAATTGTTTGAAATGGGTTTGCATAGTTTAAGATAGATAGTTCATAGAATTTTTTTTATAAAATACCACAAATAAAAAAAGATGGATTTAATAGTTGAAATTAAAAAATAAAACTTATCACTGTTATTTTTCTATTTTCCTGCAGGGAATGTTCACTTAAAACCATTCATATGGATGCCAAGTGTGGCTAATTATCAATAGAATTGCCGGCAGTTAGCAAAAAAACAACAACAAATACTAAACGCTTTCGAGTGGTTGAGCCTGCCACTCACCAGTCACCAGCACCCTATTATTTGAATGCCAAAAAAGCACTATCCATTAGCACCTTTAACCAGAGTTCAAACGTCAACAATGTTAAGTATGTTTGTACATACAAACACAAACACACATATATTTATTGCTTGTAGCTTTTATTGCTGCTGCTGCTGTTGCTGCTGTTGCTGATTTGATAAAGTGCTACCAACGCAGCGGCAATTGTTTTACAGCATACATATATACATATGTACGCGTATATTTGGCTTATGTTGTTGTTGTACTCATAAGCACTTAAAATTATTTCCATGCGAGTAAGGCTCCTCGCATAAGTACTTTTGACTATTTCAACTAAGTTAGCAACATTTGCATTGCCGGCATATATCTAAGTATGTACATATGTATGAGAAGGTAATTCCAAAAAACAGTTGGTATTTAAGACTATGCTAATGGTGCCCCTACTACCTACAATTCGAAAATATATTTGTTGTTGCCATTTGCCTTTACATCAGTACGACTTTTTTTTGCTACGATGCCACAGCCGTTTTGTACGATTTTGTTCCGAGAAAAGTCGTAAAATTACAGCGGAACAACTGCAACAAGTTGTAAAGAAGGCGTAACGACGACGACGACGACGACGATGACGCTCTTTCTCAAAGCGGGAAAAACGAAAACGGCGGCGATGTCAGCCATTCTAGTAACAACACTTACCAGCAACCGTTGCCAAGTTATGTTAATAGAAATAAAATTGTTAATTGTCGGTTATATGTATGTATGTTATACTACAATACAAGGTAGGCAAGTTTGCTACCAGTTGTTGTTGTTTGTTCAATTTTATTTATGTGAAAATTTGATGGTGCGCAGCTATGCATTCGAATGTAATTTTGAGCGGATATGTAACTTACAAACGTTTTTGAAGCATTTTCGCATTGATAGATTTTGTATGAATGGGAAATGAGTATTTTTTGAAAGAAAGCGTTAAGCGTTAAGTTATGACTTCATGCGTATGACTTTTCAACAGGCGAACAGAGGACGGTTAGCTATGTGAAATATAGAGCAAGGAGTGATATGCTAAAGAGTTAAGGAATTCGGTATTCAAATACGACTTATTCTAAGATGTTATTGGTTGAGTTCTTTTGAATTTTTTTTCGTAGTGGTGCTTATGATTCGAAACTTTCTTTAGATGTTCTCGATGAGTGATCGTGGGAAACATAAAGGCGAAGAATTCTGTTAGGGTATTACAAAAATTTCATTGCTCGAGTAAATTATGGTGGTATGCTGAATTGTATGACTTTTGAGAGATAGTGATTGAACTTAGTTTGAAGGTTGTTAGCAAAATTTGTGTAGCAGATCTCAGCACATACACATTTTCATTTTCACAACCAGTTAACAAAATACAACAACTTGCAAACATTTTTTTTACTTACATATTAGTTTAAACAAATAAGGAAGGCTTAGTTCGAGTGTAACCGAACATTACATACTCAGTTGAGAGCTTTGGAGAGAAAATTGTCTTTTTCATGGATACATACAAATGGTAATACTAAAAAGTGGAGCAACTTACCTTTGCTATCTTTCTTCAGCTATCAATTCGTTTTATTTGAATATTTTATTTAAATATGAAAATTTGGTTAAATTTGAACGCATTTCTTTATCATTTTTTTAAATCACCCCTGAAATATTTTCGAAGCGCTTAATTATATGTCCGATAAGAGTCCGAAATTATAGACCAAGGGTGACGTTTTTTGTCAAATAAGAAAAAATCGCCATGTAGGAAAATGAACCTAGCGTAACCCTGGAATGTGTTTGTATGACATGGATATCAAAGGTATCAAGGTATTAATGAGGGGCTTAAAAAGAAGTGGCCCTTAGTGGTATACGTGAAGGCGTTTTCGAGCTATCGACCAAAATGTGAACCAGGGTGACCCTGCCGCTAATTAATACCGCGTGTTCTTCATCCGATTTTGCTAATTTTTATTTAAAATACATACAGCAATAGGAGTAACGTTCCTGCCAAATTTCATCATGATATCTTCAGCAACTGCCAAATTACAGCTTGCAAAACTTTTAAATTACGTTCTTTTAAAAGTGGGCGGTGCCACGACCATTGTCCAAAATTTTACTAATTTTCTATTCTGTGTCATAAGGTCAACCCACCTACCCAATTGCATCGCTTTTTCCATCTGTGGTAATGAATTATCGCACTTTAACGGGTTTTTCGAAATTTTCGATATCGAAAAAGTAGGCGTGGTTATAGTCCGTTTTCGTTCATTTTGAATAGCGATCTGGGATGAGTGCCCAGGAACTTACAGGCCAAATTTCATTAAGATTCCTAAAAATTTACTCAAGTTATCGTGTTTACGGACAGACCGACGGACGGACATGGCTGAATGAATTTCTTTCTTCGCCCAGATCATTTTGATACATAGAAGTCTATATCTATCTCGATTAGTTTATGCCGTTACGGGGTACCGTTGTGCGAACAAAATTAATATACTTTGTGAGCTCTGCTCAGCTGAGTACAAAAATCTTAGGCACAAAAAGCATTCCGGTTATGCAACTGAAAATATCGCCTGGGCTGTTAGGCGCCAGTAGTAGATCGAAGCTCTTGGTAGAAGTTCATGACAATGTGAAAATCTTGTGATCGCCAGTCAGCTGGCCATGGCAATTCTTTTGCATGAGGTTCAAGCAATTTGCTACTTCCCGACGTTCACGTCCAATTGTTCTCTTAGTAGCCACTGAACATCCGTTTGTTGGTGCGCTAATGCGAAAAGGTCACAACACCATTCCGATATAATCACCTTTAAGGATAGATGTGGAATTTCATCAACAGAGTCTAATCACCATTAGGTGTGGCTGCAAGCGTTGCTTTGGTTTCAATTGATTCTACGATGACTACTACAATCGTCCAAAGGAAGGGCAGAAGCAAGTTGATGGCTTCATGAAGACAAAGGCTAGTATCACCACCATAGAAATAAGCCTCTTAAAATGTGGATAATTTGCTACCGTCATCATTTGTGTAGCAAAGTTTCGATGTCAAGCGGAATATATTCTACTTCTAGTTTCAGTTTACGAAGTAGAACCCATCGTCTTTTTGTAGATTGCGGTACATACCCAATCAGTTCCTTCAATAGCAATTAGTGGTCCTGGCATCAAAGTGAAATAATGGCATAGCAGAGTCAGAAGATAGACTTAAGCTATGGCACCTGCCACTTCTTCTTGAGGGATTTCTTACCATTGCAAGAATGCGATTTTTTTCATTTTGCTTCGTGTGAGCGGCCGTGTTGGTGTGGTAGTAGCCTTAAAGTTCTCAGACCAAGTCCGGGCAAAGCAACATCAAAAATTTAGAAACAACACGTTCTTCACAAACGAAGCCTCAAAGACACATAATACTCATACTCATATTGCATATACTGGCTCACCTAAGATCGCATATCGGTCCCTGTATTTAATTCAAATGACAACTTCCGGTGCAATGTTTTTGCTTATTGTTTGTGTTGTTGTTGAATTTATGATCATGACCAAAAAGTAGACAAAAATATATATCTAACAAAAAACTGAAAAAAAGAATGATTAGATATTGAATTTACGTTAGAGCTTCAAGTGATGGATTACAATGACACACTTGGCACAAACACTCACACACACGCTTGAATTACAAAATTTTGATGATCGTGGACGATCATTGGCGCATTTGATTGCTGTCATTTGTATTATTTATTGGCCTTAATGCGCATTGTATATTGGCATGTTATTGTTTTTAATGGTTTGTCCATGAATGGCAGGCAGTAGCGTGACAAAACGACTGAGTTTCGAATAGACGAATATTTGACGCTTGGCAAGGATTTCGATAATCGTGATTGTGTGCGATGAGCGCATGATCGCTAGCTTTTGGGCTATTGATCGTTGTTCATGGGCTTGCTTACGATGCGTTGGTGCAGACGAATTGATAAAATGTAAAAATCAGAGATCGCAAATAACAGTTCCCGGAACAAATATTTTCAATTTAAACAGTTATTTAACGACCTCTCTTTTAATAACTGTGAAATGCCGCTGCCGTTATTTTCCGTTTAAGATATAGAAAGACCGTTTTGCACGCAAAACAACCGATGATCGAAAAAATACAAATCTCGTCCAGTTAAGACGTATATACATGTGTGCTAGCTATAAACGAATAACATACCCTTGAAAGGAAAAGGAAAAAAGGCAGAGCAAAAAATAAAGGAAAGGAAGGGATAACAACCTCTATCGGAGAGCTATCGGATTGTTATAGACGGTTCATGGGCGCTGTTATGGATTTTTTTGTCGGTATGTTATCGGCGTATTATCGGCGAGTTATGGCCGTGTTAGCGATTTGTTATCGGAAAGCTCTAAATGTGTTATCGGTAGAAAATCTTATCGATAACTTATGAGTTTATAAGGAAAATTTATCGAAAATATATCGATCTATTATAGAAAAGGTATCGAAAAAATATCGATCCAATTTGTAAAAGTTATTCGTTATCAAAAAGTTACCGAAAACATCGATTTCGAAAACACAGCGAAAAATTTTGGATAAAAAATCGAGAATTTTATAACATTTCGATAATGAAACGAAAACACGTCGATGATGCCCTAATAATATAACGATAACCCTTCGATAAGAATTGCTGTCGATAACAAGTCCATATCAAGCCTATAATATGCCGATAAAAATCCAATAATAATAGCAGCCTCATAACTTTTCGTGTTCATGAATAATTTTTTCCATAGCAGGGTGATTCCAAAATATTTTCAAAACGATCTCGAACTACATAGTTGCTATCTTGATCCTCTAACGATCTCAAAATAGTCCCGACATAATCCCAAAATACTCCACATGTGTTCCCAAACGCTTGCCCAAAATCATCTAAAAAAAAAATAAATGCAAAGCGCGATAACCTCTGAAGTGATTTCAGGCCGAGACAGGATCTACATGTTTAACGCCGACTCCGAAAAGCTTTTTATGACAGAAATACATTCGGAGTGTTTGCCAAATCATTGCCGAGGGGTAAACCCGCTTCGAAAAACTTGTTTCTAAATTTCTGAAGTTTCTTTGTCCGGTGCTTGAACCCAGGATCTTCGTTTTGGTAGGCGGAGCATGCCACCATCACACCACGGTGGTCGCCAACTTATAACCCATAACGGTCTCAAAATAGTCCTCCCATAATTCCAAAATAGTCCCGAAATGTTCCCAAGCGCCGTCCCAAGATCATCTCGAATTAATAACTGAAATATCCCGAAAAAACCCAAATTATTCCCAAATCATGGAATGATCTCAACATTACTACAAAAAGTCTCAAAATTATCCGACCAACAATCCAGAAATGATATAAAATACGATGTAATAGAAATAGTCCCGCATGACCCCAAAATTATACGAACGGGACATAGCATAGTGTTTCTGGATTAAATTTTGTGGAGTAACAATTATTAGCATAACTCTGTAATGACGTAAAGTTAATTTAACATTATGTTAATTGTAACAGAGCAGAATAAAGATTTTTACCATACTCCCATACTCGAAACCTATTTCGGTCGAAAAACAACAGTTAAAAACAAGTAAGGAAGGCTAAGTTCGGGTGTAACCGAACATTACATACTCAGCTGAGAGCTAATAATAAGGGAAAATCACCATGTAGGAAAATGAACCTAGGGTAACCCTGGAATGTGTTTGCATGACATTGGTATCAACTGGAAGGCATTAAATAGTATTTTATGAGGGAGTAGGCCATAGTTCTACAGGTGGAAGCCATTGCGGCATATCGCCATAAAGGTGGAACAGGGGTGACTCTGGAATGTGATTTTACGATATGGGAATCAAATGAAAGGCGTTAATGAGTATTTTAAAAGGTAGTGGGCCTTAGTTCTATAGGTGGACGCCTTTTCGAGATATCACCATAAAGGCGGACCAGGGGTGACTCTAGAATTTGTTTGTACGATATGGGTATCAAATTAAAGATATTAATGAGGGTTTTAAAAGGGAGTGGCCCTTAGTTGTACATGTGAAGGCGTTTTCGAGATATCGACCAAAATGTGGACCAGGGTAACCCAGAACATTATCTGTTTGGCACCGCTAATTTATTTATATATGTAATACCACGAACATTATTCCTGTCAAGATTCTTAGGGCTTCTGATTTCGCCCTGCAGAACATTTTCATTTAATTCTACTTAATATGGGAGGTGTCACACCTATTTTACAAAGTTTTTTCTAAAGGTATATTTTGCGTCAATAAACCAATCGAATTACAATGTTTCATCCCTTTTTTCATCTTTGATATAGAATTATGGCATTTTTTTCATTTTTCGTAATTTTCGATATCGAGAAAGTGGGCGTGGTCATAGTCGGATTTCGGCCATTTTTTATGCCAAGATAAAGTGAGTTCAGGTAAGTACATGAACTAAATTTAGTAAAGATATATCGATTTTTGCTCAAGTTATCGTGTTAAGGGCCGAGCGGAAGGACATATGGTCGACTGTGTATAAAAACTGGGCGTGGCTTCAACCGATTTCGCCCATTTTCGCAGAAAATAATTAACGTCATAGAATCTATGCTCCTACCAAATTTCACAAGCATTGGTTAATTTTTGTTCGACTTATGGCATTAAATGCATTCTAAACAAATTAAATGAAAAAGGATGGAGCCACGCCCATTTTGAAACTTTCTTTTATTTTTGTATTTTGTTGCTCCATATCATTACTGGAGTTGAATGTTGACATAATTTACTTATATACTGTAAAGATAATCAAGTTTTTGTTAAAATTTGACTTAAAAAAAATTTTTTTTTTAAAGTGAGCGTATTCTTAATCCGATTTTGCTAATTTTATTTGGCACATATACAGTAATAGTAGTAATGTACTTAGCAAATTTCATCATGTTATCTTCAGCGGCTGCCAAATTACGGCTTGCAAAACTTTCAAATTACCTTCTTTCAAAAGTGGGCGGTGCCACGCCCATTGTCCCTAACTTTACTAGTTTTCTGTTTTTCGTCATAAAGCCAACTCACCTACCAAGTTTCAACGCTTTATCGGTCTTTGGTAATAAATTATCGCACTTTTTGGTTTTTTCGAAATTTTCGATATCGAAAAAGTGGGCGTCTTTTTAGTCCAATTCCGTTCATTTTAAATAGCGATCTGAGATGAGTGCCCAGAAACCTACATACCAAATTTCATCGAGATACCTCAAAATTTACTCAAGTTATCGTGTTTACGGACGGACAGGGCTAAATGAATTTAATTTTTCGCCCAGAACATTTTGATATAATGAAGTCTATATCTATCTCGATTAGTTTATGGCGTTACGGATTGCCGTTATGCAAACAAAGTTAATATACTCTGTGAGCTCTGCTCATCTGAGTATAAAAACTTGAGCAATAAATCACACTACTTACAGAATCTTAGCGATGGTAAGAAAACGTTTGGAAATAAAAATTAATCACTGAGAATGAACGAAAAAATTCAAAAACAAAAATATCCCAATGAGACAGCCCATTTTCGTTTTTGGATATCGGTTGTTTTGCGTGATAAACCCAACAACTTTTTCTGATTAACCGTTAAATGTGATCTATGGTAAAAAAGCTTAAAAATAGTTAGACGACACATTCGCACGTAATACGTATAGTAACAAAACAAAAGAGTTTATTGAAAACAACATCGAAAAACTTTGTGAAGGGGTGACTTAACCGATGAAAAAGGCATTCGCAGGTGCATAGCTGCGTGCTTTTATGGTTTGATATCTGAAAATCTACAAGCAATATTTGTATGCGAGTTTACGTGTCTTTTGCATACATATTTTTTTTGTTAAATTTATATGCATATTTGTAAGTTGCGCCTGCGCATTTGCGTATTAACGCGCTGGCAAATGATGCGTCACTAGAATGTGCATATTTTAAGAACTGCATACAGAGACTCTACGCATGATGACTGCCGCATTGCATGCGTAATAATCTACACCTGCGCGTCGCACTACCGCATAGCCACTTTTGCTTTGTTGCCGAATCTAGATGTGGCACCGAGTAAGGCGTTTTTTAATTGCGGCGACATGCGAAGACTGCAAATCGTTGCACTTCTCCTGTTCACTGCACTCGCGCGTTTGCACTACTAAAAAAGGTAGGCGCAGCGTGGTCAAGTTGGAGGAGGCAGGAAATATTCAATTGTTGGATTGGTGCGCTTCGATTGCAATGGATCGAATGTACAACTGAAATGGCAATGCGCATCAGCTAAATTGTACGCATTGCAAATGTGATTTTCACTTTTTATGTCTGATTCATTGTCGTTGTTGCTTTGACGCCAGTCGCGCTTATTTGTGGTGTTAGTGTTTGCGCATGCGTGTGGTACCTACAGACATAGGTGTTTTTTATACTCAGTTGAGCAGAGCTCACAGAGTATATTAAGTTTGATTGGATAACGGTTGGTTGTACATATATAAAGGAATCGAGATAGATATAGACTTCCATATATCAAAATAATCAGGATCGAAAAAAAATTTGATTGAGCCATGTCCGTCCGTCCGTCCGTCCGTCCGTTAACACGATAACTTGAGTAAATTTTGAGGTATCTTGATGAAATTTGGTATGTAGGTTCCTGAGCACTCATCTCAGATCGCTATTTAAAATGAACGATATCGGACTATAACCACGCCCACTTTTTCGATATCGAAAATTTCGAAAAACCGAAAAAGTGCGATAACTCATTACAAAAGACAGATAAAGCGACGAAACTTGGTAGATGGGTTGACGTTATGACGCAGAATAGAAAATTAGTAAGATTTTGGACAATGGGCGTGGCACCGCCCACTTTTACAAGAAGGTAATTTAAAAGTTTTGCAAGCTGTAATTTGGCAGTCGTTGAAGATATCATGATGAAATTTGGCAGGAACGTTACTACTATTACTCTATATGCGCTAAATAAAAATTAGCAAAATTGGATGAAGAACACGCCCACTTTTTAAAAAAAAATTTTTTTAAATTCAAATTTTAACAAAAAATTTAATATCTTTACTGTATATAAGTAAATTAAGTCAAAATTCAACACCAGTAATGATATGATGCAACAAAATACAAAAATAAAAGAAAATTTCAAAATGGGCGTGGCCCCGCCCATTTTCATTTAGTTTGTCTAGAATACTTTTATTGCCATAAGTCGAACAAAAATTTACCAATCCTTCTCAAATTTGGTAGGAGCATAGATTCTATGACGGTAACTGTTCTCTGTGAAAATGGGCGAAATCGGTGGAAGCCACGCCCAGTTTTTATACACAGTCCACCGCCTGTCTTTCCGCTCGGCCATCAACACAATAACTTGAGCAAAAACCGATATATCTTTACTAAACTTAGCCCACGTACTTATCTGAACTCACTTTGTCTTGGTATAAAAAATGGGCGAAATCCGACCATAACCACGCCCACTTTATCGATATCGAAAATTACGAAAAATGAAAAAAATGCCATAATTCTATACCAAATACGAAAAAAGGGATGAAACATGGTAACTGGATTGGTTTATTGACGCAAAATATAACTTTGGAAAAAACTTTGTAAAATGGGTGTGACACCTACCATATTAAGTAGAAGAAAATGAAAAAGTTCTACAAGGCGAAATCAACAGCCCTTGGAATCTTGGCAGGAACACTGTTAGTGGTATTGCATATATAAATAAATTAGCAGTACCCGACAGATGATTTTCTGGATCACCTGGTCCACATTTTGGTCGATATCGCGAGAACATATACATCTAAGGGCCACTCGCTTTTAAAACCCTCATTAATACCTTTAATTTGATATCCATATCGTACAAAAACATACCAGAGTCACACCTGTCCCACCCTAATGGCGATATCTCGAAAAGGCGTCCACCTATAGACCTAATGCCCCCTCCCTCTTAAAATGCTCCGTAACACCTTTCGTTTGATACCCATATCGTACAAACATTCTAGAGTCACCCCTGGCCCACCCTAATGGCGATATCTCGAAAAGGCGTCCACCTATAGACCTAGTGTCCACTCCCTCTTAAAATGCTCAGTAACACCTTTCGTTTGATACCCATATCGTACAAACATTCTAGAGTCACCCCTGGCCCACCCTAATGGCGATATCTCGAAAAGGCGTCCACCTATAGACCTAATGCCCACTCCCTCTTAAAATGCTCAGTAACAGCTTTCGTTTGATACCCATATCGTACAAACATTCTAGAGTCACACCTGGCCCACCCTAATGGCGATATTTCGAAAGGCGTCCACCTATAGAACTAAGGATTACTCCCTTTTAAAATACTCATTACCACCTTTCATTTGATACCCATATCGTACAAACACATTCTAGAGTCACCCTGGCCCACCCTAATGGCGATATCTCGAAAAGGCGTCCACCTATAGACCTAATGTCCACTCCCTCTTAAAATGCTCAGTAACACCTTTCGTTTGATACCCATATCGTACAAACATTCTAGAGTCACCCCTGGCCCACCCTAATGGCGATATCTCGAAAAGGCGTCCACCTATAGACCTAATGTCCACTCCCTCTTAAAATGCTCAGTAACACCTTTCGTTTGATACCCATATCGTACAAACATTCTAGAGTCACCCCTGTCCCACCCTAATGGCGATATCTCGAAAAGGCGTCCACCTATAGACCTAATGCCCACTCCCTCTTAAAATGCTCAGTAACACCTTTCGTTTGATACCCATATCGTACAAACATTCTAGAGTCACACCTGGCCCACCCTAATGGCAATATCTCGAAAAGGCGTACACCTATAGAACTAAGGATTACTCCCTTTTAAAATACTCATTACCACCTTTCATTTGATACCCATATCGTACAAACACATTCTAGAGTCACCCTGGCCCACCCTAATGGCGATATCTCGAAAAGGCGTCCACCTATAGACCTAATGCCCACTCCCTCTTAAAATGCTCAGTAACACCTTTCGTTTGATACCCATACCGTACAAACATTCTAGAGTCACCCTTGGTCCAGCTTTATGGCGATATCTCGAAAAGGCGTCCACCTATAGAACTAAGGATTACTCCCTTTTAAAATACTCAGTAACACCTTTCGTTTGATGCACATATCGTACAAACACATTCTAGAGTCACCCCTGGCCCACCCTAATGACGATATCTCGAAAAGGCGTCCACCTATAGACCTCATGCCCACTCCCTCTTAAAATGCTCAGTAACACCTTTCGTTTGATACCCATACCGTACAAACATTCTAGAGTCACCCCTGGCTCACCCTAATGGCGATATCTCGAAAAGGCGTCCACCTATAGACCTAATGCCCACTCCCTCTTAAAATGCTCAGTAACACCTTTCATTTGATTCCCATATCGTACAAACACATTCTAGAGACACCCCTGGTCCACCTTTATGGCGATATCTCGAAACGGCGTCCACCTATGGAACTAAGGATCACTCCTTTTCAAAATACTCATTAACATCTTTCATTTGATACCCATATCGTACAAACACATTATAGAATCACCCCTGGTCCACCTTAATGGGGACATCTCGAAAAGGCGTCCACCGATAGACCTAAGGCCCACTCCCTCTTAAAATGCTCAGTAACACCTTTCATTTGATACCCATATCGTACAAACAAATTCTAGAGTCAGCCCTGCTCTACCTTTATGGCGATATCCCTAAATGGCGTTCATCCATAGAACTATGGCCTACTCTCTCTTAAAATACTCTTTAATACCTTTCATTTGATACACATGTTATACAACCACATTCCAGGGTTACCCCAGATTGATTTTCCTTATTTTGTCTCCATAGCTCTCAACTGAGTATGTTATGTTCGGTTACACCCGAACTTAGCCTTCCTTACTTGTTTATACTCAGTTGAGCAGAGCTCACAGAGTATATTAAGTTTGATTGGATAACGGTTGGTTGTACATATATAAAGGAATCGAGATAGATATAGACTTCCATATATCAAAATAATCAGGATCGAAAAAAAATTTGATTGAGCCATGTCCGTCCGTCCGTCCGTCCGTCCGTTAACACGATAACTTGAGTAAATTTTGAGGTATCTTGATGAAATTTGGTATGTAGATTCCTGGGCACTCATCTCAGATCGCTATTTAAAATGAACGATATCGGACTATAACCACGCCCACTTTTTCGATATCGAAAATTTCGAAAAACCGAAAAAATGCGATAATTCATTGCGAAAGGCGGTTAAAGCGATAAAACTTATCAGATGGGTTGACGTTATGACACAGAAGAGAAAATTAGTAAGATTTTGGACAATGGGCGTGGCACCGCCCACTTTTGCTAGAAGGTAATTTAAAAGTTTTGCAAGCTGTAATTTGGCAGTCGTTGAAGATATCATGATGAAATTTGGCAGAAACGCTACTACTATTACTGTATATGTGCTAAATAAAAATTAGCAAAATTGGATGAAGAACACGTCCACTTTTTAAAAAAAATTTTTTTTAAATTCAAATTTTAACAAAAAATTTAATATCTTTACTGTATATAAGTAAATTAAGTCAAAATTCAACTCCTGTAATGATATGATGCAACAAAATACAAAAATAAAAGAAAATTTCAAAATGGGCGTGGCTCCGCCCAGTTTCATTTAGTTTGTCTAGAATACTTTTAATGCCATAAGTCGAACAAAAATTTACCAATCCTTCTCAAATTTGGTAGGGACATAGACTCTATGACGGTAACTGTTCTCTGTGAAAATGGGCGAAATCGGTGGAAGCCACGCCCAGTTTTTATACACAGTCCACCGTCTGTCCTTCCGCTCGGCCCTTAACACAATAACTTGAGCAAACAGCGATATATCTTTACTAAACTTAGCCCACCTACTTATCTGAACTCACTTTATCTTGGTATAAAAAATGGCCGAAATCCGACCATAACCACGCCCACTTTATCGATATCGAAAATTACGAAAAATGAAAAAAATGCCATAATTCTATACCAAATACGAAAAAAGGGATGAAACATGGTAACTGGATTGGTTTATTGACGCAAAATATATCTTTGGAAAAAACTTTGTAAAATGGGTGTGACACCTACCATATTAAGTAGAAGAAAATGAAAAAGTTCTACAAGGCGAAATCAACAGCCCTTGGAATCTTGGCAGGAATACTGTTAGTGGTATTGCATATATAAATAAATTAGCAGTACCCGACAGATGATTTTCTGGATCACCTGGTCCACATTTTGGTCGATATCGCGAGAACACCTTCACATATACATCTAAGGGCCACTCGCTTTTAAAACCCTCATTAATACCTTTAATTTGATATCCATATCGTACAAACACATTCTAGAGTCACCCCTGGCCCACCCTAATGGCGATATCTCGAAAAGGCGTCCACCTATAGACCTAATGCCCACTCCCTCTTAAAATGCTCAGTAACACCTTTCGTTTGATACCCATATCGTACAAACTTTCTAGAGTCACATTTGGCCCACCCTAATGGCGATATCTCGAAAAGGCGTACACCTATAGACCTAATGTCCACTCCCTCTCAAAATGCTCGGTAACACCTTTCGTTTGATACCCATCGTACAAACATTCTAGAGTCACCCCTGGCCCACCCTATTGGCGATGTCTCGAAAAGGCCTCCACCTATAGACCTAATGCCCACTCCCTCTTAAAATGCGCAGTAACACATTTCGTTTGATACCCATATCGTACAAACATTCTAGAGTCACCCCTGGTCCACCCTAATGGCGATATCTCGAAAAGGCGTCCACCTATAGACCTAATGCCCACTCCCTCTTAAAATGCTCAGTAACACCTTTCGTTCGATACCCATATCGTACAAACATTCTAGAGTCACCCTTGGTCCACCTTTATGGCGATATCTCGAAAAGGCGTCCACCTATAGAACTAAGGATTACTCCCTTTTAAAATACTCATTACCACCTTTCATTTAATACCCATATCGTACAAACACATTCTAGAGTCACCCTGGCCCACCCTAATGGCGATATCTCTAAAAGGCGTCCACCTATAGACCTAATGCCCACTCCCTCTTAAAATGCTCAGTAACACCTTTCGTTTGATACCCATATCGTACAAACATTCTAGAGTCACCCTTGGTCCACCTTTATGGCGATATCTCGAAAAGGCGTCCACATATAGAACTAAGGATTACTCCCTTTTAAAATACTCATGACCACCTTTCATTTGATACCCATATCGTAAAAACACATTCTAGAGTCACCCCTGGCCCACCCTAATGGCGATATCTCGAAAAGGCGTCCACCTATAGACCTAATGCCCACTCACTCTTAAAATGCTCAGTAACACCTTTCGTTTGATACCCATATCGTACAAACATTATAGAGTCACCCCTGGCCCACACTAATGGCGATATCTCGAAAAGACGTCCACCAATAGACCTAATGCCCACTCCCTCTTAAAATGCTCAGTAACACCTTTCGTTTGATACCCATATCGTACAAACACATTCTAGAGTCACCCCTGGCCCACCCTAATGACGATATCTCGAAAAGGCGTCCACTTATAGATCTAATGCCCACTCCCTCTTAAAATGCTCAGTAACACCTTTCGTTTGATACCCATATCGTACAAACATTCTAGAGTCACCCTTGGTCCACCTTTATGGCGATATCTCGAAAAGGCGTCCACCTATAGAACTAAGGATTACTCCCTTTTAAAATACTCATTACCATCTTTCATTTGATACCCATATCATACAAACACATTCTAGAGTCACCCCTGGCCCACCCTAATGGCGACATTTCGAAAAGGCGTCCACCTATAGACCTATTGCCCACTCCCTCTTAAAATGCTCAGTAACACTTTTCGTTTGATACCCATATCGTACAAACAAATTATAGAGTCAGCCCTGGTCCACCTTTATGGCGATATCCCTAAATGGCGTCCATCCATAGAACTATGGCCTACTCTCTCTTAAAATACTCTTTAATACCTTCCATTTGATACACATGTCATACAACCACATTCCAGGGTTCCCTAGGTTCATTTTCCTACATGGTGATTTTCCTTACTTTGTCTCCATAGCTCTCAACTGAGTATGTAATGTTCGGTTGCACCCGAACTTAGCCTTCCCTACTTGTTTTTTTTGTGTTGGTATCTACTCCTTTTCATTTTTGCTATTTGTTTCAACTATGCGTTCTTTTTATCGTTTGGGCGCTCAACAACAACAATATTGCGCCTTGATCATTGTCAGCGCCTTTTTTCGACATCCGCGGCGACCCTAAAATAGGCAACTCCTTACACCGTTTGCAGTCGTGGCCAAAACCAAAGCAACAAATACATAACGTTTTTTTGCGCGCCTCTTTGTTGCCATTATTCACTTCTTTCTTTATCTTCTGCACTTGTATATTTTATTTGCCATTTATGGCGCGAATCAATCGCCACATTTGTTGTTAAAATATCACAATTTAACTCACCGATCAGCAATTATCTTAGCATTTAGCATCAAGCGTCACGTACGTACTCTTAAGCGCTAAATACATACGTATGTACTAGAGGTTTATGCCGGTAAGTATACCGACAGCCGCGGCGTTGGCGGCGCACAGGGTTACGCCGGTGTTCTTACTTTAAAAAGCTTGATTTTTCTATTAAAAAAATAATACTTAGGAAAGGTTTTCTTTGTATGTATTTAAGGAAATCAACGTTTTGGCCATTGGCCTGGGAGCCCTTGATGAGTCCCAGGGGTGCAAAGACCTCCTTCGCTCCTGAGACATCAAGAGCTGCTCCACGTCGTGCCAGCTCATCCGTCATCTCGTTACCCTGTATGTTTCGATGCCCCAGCACCCATATCAGGCTAACGATCTGCCGGCTCTCCAGAATCGTGGTTTGATGTTATCGTCGCTGACCGGAGGGCCCCAAGAGCCGCCAGGCTATCGGAGAAAATGGCTACTTTGTTACCGTTACTATTGATATCCATTAACGCTTTACACGCCACTTGGATAGCGAAAATCTCAGCACGCTTGCCGAGTCGGGAAGCCGCATACATACGGACGTGGGCGGGACAGTTCCAAATACTCCCGCTCCCACTTCGCAAGTCATTTTAGATCCGTCCGTGAAACCCGAGATTTCGAATCTCTGAGTGATCTCCCTATCTTTCCAATATTTCCTTGTGGGGAAGAGAATTGTGTAGTTTGTGTCGAAGACTACCCTTGGACATATGTAGTCCGTTTTTGACGTGATGCGGGTCGTTAATACTGAGCAGGATGCGGCCGTGGCCGTATGTACGCTCCCTCCAAAGGACCAACTCCCGAAGTTTTAGGGCCCCTTGAGATGTCGCTTCTTTGATAAAGAGATATACCGATGGAACATTGCATATCACGTTTAAAGCTTCTGAGGAGCACGACCTAATTGCTCCCGTGATCGCTCCGCAGGCAGATCGTTGAACTTTCCCTAGCATGTTAATTATTTATTTCACCTCTACCTCCTTCCACCATACAAGTGTTCCATATGTCAGAATTGGTCGAATAACTGCCTTATACATCCATGCCATGAGGTTTGGCCACAGTAGTAATCCTGTCCACCACTACCACGCCTCTTGGCCCTCACACCACATGCCAGCATAGAACCTATAGGACTGCTACCTCGAACTCATTGCTCTAGGTGTAACACATAAGACTTTCTAACTGTTTTTTTTTTGTCGCGCTATGCTGCCGAGGTGGTGTGATGGTAGCGTGCTCCGCCTACCACACCGAATATCCTGGGTTCAAGTGACTGTTGAATGGGTGGAAAGAGTTCAATTTTGGAATTGGATTCTAATAACTGGCAGTGATGCGCATCCGTTGATACCCCTTTCGACCATATAGGACCAATTTTCGACTTGACCAATAAATGGTCTACAGTCTTAAATGAGTAGAAAATATAGTAGCGCCGCCGCCGCCGCCGCCGCGCCGATATTTTCGACATTCGGCGGCGGCATGCGAAAAACGACGAAACTCGGCGGCGGCGGCGTATATCTCTAATATGTACATATGGGTGATCGCAAGTTTTGTTTTTTGTTGTTTTGTGTTATGTAAAACTTTTCTCATTCGTTGCTTACGATGAATGAATTTTGTTGTAATTGGTATCATAACAAGCAGCATCAAGATGGCTGACGTAGAAAAGGTGCGAGCAAATTACAGATCATCAACGTGTCTAAAATTGGTATTCAACATGTCTTCCGCTTTCACCACTTATTACAGAAGCAATTATGTGTATATCTGTTCAACAATTTGTGAGCGATTATTGTTGTAATATAAGAGCCTAGGTTACGTTGGGCAATAAAGACCTCACATAGACTGAATGGGTCTATAGCGATACCAGAATTTGTTTGACGAGCAATCTGTAAAACCCAATTATAGTCCAGTCAGAATACCTATCATGAGCCCACTGTCCCTTCTTTTCAATGATAAGAGTAACTTTGTTGGTCTAAGCTTGTAGACCAACACATGATCTTTGACACTTTTCAGCCTCGCGCTTGAGTTCACAACTTTCCCGCTTGGCCAATCATAAGCAACTCTCAACTTCTCTGAGCCTCGCCCAATTTGATTTGGAGCAAGCTTCGTGGGATGCGCCCTGTTTAGCTCCCATTAGGTTCCCATATACCCTGGGGACCCAATAAAGATGTATTCTTCACCAAATCCCTATTCCAGCGGTTGCTTTCAATTAATATACTTTTAGATGTCGTGTCATCCGCGATTACTGCCTCAAATTTTGCTTGGCTGACAATATAAAAGTTGACGCTGCTGCAGTTGAAGCTTTTTTCTTCCAGTGTTTCTACTATTTGGTTACGGCTACAACTTCCGCCTGAAAAACACAACATTGATCTGGTAGCTTGTAGGATCTGTTTATTTCCGGATGAGCACAGTATATTGCATACTCTTTAGTCTGCCATTTTGAGCGCCCTTGCGCAAACTTGCATCCTTATTGCATATCTAAGAGCCCCTTCGAAGCTACTATGGCCGTTTGGTCTGCGGTCAAGCTGCACGCTGCAATGAGACTCGTTATTAACCATGTAGAACCATGCGCCACCAGGTCTACAAGTGGGATGTGCAGAAGAGCATACAGTGCAGCCGTCGGGATATTTTGTGCAAGGTTAGGCTTATTTCTTAGTAAATAAGACTTGTTGGTCAGGTATGTATATCCCGAAGGATCCGATCCATTGAAGAGCTAATTGTTGGACGGCGCTTTCCACTTATGATAACGGCAACGTCATCGGCATCGCCGTAAATTTGATGGGTCCCTTGTCGAAGCGTCTGAGCAGTTGGTTGATAGTCAGCGTCCACAGCAGAGATGATAATACACCTCCCTGCGGCGTGCCCTTTTCAATGTTTTCGTGGTCTCATGCATCCCCCCTTGTGAAAAAATCTTCCTGAAATTTACCATGCAGACCATCCATGATTTCCGGTTAGATTGTTCAAAGCCCCGGAAATTTCTAAGAATACTGCTAAGGCGTAACCCTTAAATTTCAGGGCTTTCTCTATATTTATTACCACCCTATGCAGTACTGTGTCTACCGACTTCCCTTTGGTGGACGAATATTGCCTCTCGCTATCAGCCTCTCAAAGCTTTAGAGCAGAAATGAATGATGGGTATGGAATAAATATGACCAATCTTCCCCGCCTTTGGTGGGAAAATTGCACTAAAAGTGCGCCAAGAGTAGGACAAATATTTCAGTGTTATGCACCCATTGAATATTATTCTAAGCGATTCCACGATCGCTTTACTCAAAATTTGTGGGACGACAGGGAATATACTATATGGGCCCATTCGATATTGGCATCGGTCATACCCGCTCTGTGATCGAAGTTTAAGTGCTGTCTGCTGACTCTTCTGGAAATCCCCCTTTCTCCTTCTTTATTAGTCCTTGGACAATATTTCCTTGCTAGGACTATTTTGCTAAAGCACTCGATAATCACACAGACATTTTTCCATGAGACAATCTTCGCCCTGGAAACTTCACGCTTGCAGATTTTCAACAGATCCATACACTCGGCACTGCACGCTTCGCTCTCAGCAACCCTTGGCAGCTTAAACATTTAATTTTTTGTTATTTACCGCCACAAATAAATATTTCGCCACCAAAAGCATTCAAACATATCTCAAACAAGTAAGGAAGGCTAAGTTCGGGTGTAACCGAACATTACATACTCAGTTGAGAGCTGTGGAGACTAAATAAGGGAAAACCATCATGTTGTAAAAAGAACCTAGGGTAATCATGGAATGTGTTTTTTTATGACATGTGTATCAATTGGAAGGTATTAAAGAGTATTTTAAGAGGAAGTGGGCCATAGTTCTATAGATGGACGCCATTTAGGGATATCGCCATAAAGGTGGGCCAGGGGTGACTCTAGAATGTGTTTGTACGATATGGGTACCAAATTAAAGGTATTAATGAGGGTTTTAAAAGGGAGTGGTGGTAGTTGTATATGTGAAAGAGTTTTCGAGATATCGAACAAAATGTGGACCAGCGTGATCCAGAACATCATCTGTCGGGTACCGCTAATTTATTTATATATGTAATACCACGAAAAGTATTCCTTCCAAGATTCCAAAGGCTTTTGATTTCGCCCTGCAAAACTTTTTCCTTTTCTTCTACTTAATATGGTAGGTGTCACACCCATTTTACAAAGTTTTTTTCCAAAGTTATATTTTACGTCAATAAACCAATCCAATTACCATGTTTCATCCCTTTTTCCGTATTTGGTATAGAATTATGGCATTTTTTTAATTTTTAGTAATTTCCATATCGAAAAAGTGGGCGTGGTCATAGTCGGATTTCGGCCATTTTTTACACCAATATAAAGTGAGTTCAGATAAGTACGTGAACTGAGTTTAGTAAAGATATATCTATTTTTGCTCAAGTTATTGTGTTAACGGCCGAGCGGAAGGACAGACGGCCGACTGTGTATAAAAACTGGGCGTGGCTTCAACCGATTTCGCCCTTTTCACAAAAAAGAGTTATCGTCCTAGAATCTATGCTCCTACCAAATTTCACAAGCATTGGTTAATTTTTGTTCGACTTATGGCATTAAACGCATTCTAGACAAATTAAATGAAAAAGGGCGGAGCCATGTCCATTTTGACATTTTATTTAATTTTTGTATTTTGTTGCAACATATCATTACTGGAGTTGAATGTTGACATAATTTACTTATATACTGTAAAGATATTAACTTTTCTTTTAAAATTTGAATTAAAAAAAAAATTTTTTTTAAAAGTGGGCGTGGTCGTTCTCCGATTTTGCTAATTTTTATTAAGCAGACATATAGTAATAAGCCAAATTTCATTATGTTATCTTCAACGACTGCCAAATTACAGCTTGCAAAACTTCTAAATTACCTTCTTTTAAAAGTGGGCGGTGCCATGCCCGTTGTCCAAAATTTTACTAGTTTTCCATTTTGCGTCATAAGTTCAACTCACCTACCAAGTTTCATTGCTTAATCCGTATTTGGTAATGAATTATCGCACTTTTTCAATTTTTCGAAATTTTCGATATCGAATAAGTGGGCGTGGTTATTGTCCGATATCGTTCATTTTAAATAGCGATCTGAGATGAGTGCCCAGGAATCTACATACCAAATTTCATCAAGATACCTCAAAATTTACTCAAGTTATCGTGTTAACGGACAGACGGACGGACGGACGGACATGGCTCAATCGAATTTTTTTTCGATACTGATGATTTTGATATATGGAAGTATCCAATCAAAGTTAATATACTCTGTGAGCTCTGCTCAACTGAGTATAAAAACTTTACTTCATTCATACTTAGAAAGCTATAAGTTTATACATATGTAAATATGATTGTATGCAATTTCGTTGTTTGTTTCCATACACATTTCATATTAATCACTCATATTTTTTATATATGGCAATAAATTAATATGAAACGGGCGACATTAGTGAAATTCTAATTCGCAAAGATAACAAAAACAACGAAACAGCAACAACAGCTACAACAGCAAATGTTGTTCATCAAAATGCGTTTTTTTGCGGTTTCATACGCCGGTCATAGCGGCATTAGCAACTCAGTACATTTGTTTTCAAATTAAATCTGTGCCTTAAGCGGCCGATCACGTACCGATGAATTGCCGAGACAACGGCAAATTGTACATAACTAAAAAACTCATTACAACAACATTTAACGCTTACCCTTTATGTAATAAAATGAAACTACATTTTTAATAAAAAAAAAATATCTAAATAGTTGTTTATTTACGTGTAAGTGCATTTATGTTAACTGCGCGCACGCGTACAAATTGAATTCCTTCCACCATCAACAACATCCAAAAACAAAATTACACGCAGCGCCACAATCATTAAAGTGCATGAGGAAAAGTTTGTGGGTAGCCTTCGTTACCTTTGGCGGTATGAATGGCGATGTGGTTGTTGTTGAACGATCATCATGACTTGGTGTCGCCAAACGTCAGTCAAATGGTCACTTTGGCGCATGACATGGTATTTAATGTTACAGCAAATTGACAGCAACAACAGCAATAAGCTTTAGCTATAAACAATGCGATTTCGCAAATGCACTTGTTACATACGTATGTATATGTGCATATACATATGTTTGTATCGAATTACGTGGGCACAAATATATTTGCATATCTATTTTCTTACGCTATCCGCTTTTAACGCAAAATACTTGTGCAAAGAAGCCGTTTGCTTCTATGGCCAATACAGAGAAACCTCGCCCAACAGACACCTCTATTAGGTGGACAACTCCCTCGACCGAACAGTTTTTCATGCACCACATTTTTGGTACAATTTTTATACTCACCGTGCTTTGCACACAGAGTATATTAACTTTGATTGGATAACGATTGGTTGTACAGGTATAAAGGAATCGAGATATATATAGACTTTCATATATCAAAATCATGAATGTCGAAAAAAAATTTGATTGAGCCATGCCCGTCCGTCCGTCCGTCCGCCTGTCCGTCTGTCCGTTACACGATAACTTGAATAAATATTGAGATATCTTCACCAAATTTGGTACACGAGCTTATCTGGACCCAGAATAGATTGGTATTGAAAATGTGCGAAATCGGATTATAACCACGCCCAGTTTTTATATATGTATGTAACATTTTGGAAAACACAAAAAACCTGATTATTTAGTAAATAATAAACCTAGAATGTTGAAATTTGACATGTGGACTGATATTGACACTCTTGATAAAAATTTAAAAAAAATTTTTAAAATAGGCGTAGCACTGCCCACTTGTGATAAGATCAATTTTACAAATATTATTAATCATAAATCAAAAATCGTTAAACCTATCTTAACCAAAATTCGCCAGAGAAATTGCCTGTGCTATAAGGAATGCTTTGAAGAAAAATTAACGATATCGGTTAATGACTACGCCCACTTTTATATAAAAGATTTTTAAAAGGGTCGTGGACTAATAAAATAATACGCGTCCAACGCTTTTATTTAATTGTCTGATCAACGCCCTAGATCGATGAGGAGTGTGACGATTACTACCTAGGGACTACCTAATTATTTTCTAGCTTTTAATATTATTATTACTTCATGTAAGTATTGTTTTCAATAAAACCGTTTAACTTAAAAAATTTTTTTAATTATTTTATTTTCAAGTTTTTCGCCTTTATTTAATTTCCTATTATTTCTCATTCTATTTAGTTCATGTAGTGTCTCATTATTACAAAGACTCTTTCCTGACAATTTGTTACAATATAAGTCCTCAATACATAATCCTTTCAAAGACTTTACTCGACTCTGCTCCACGTATGCTTGTCCATCCTCCAACTCCAAAATATTTTGGTGTCACTTCTACCGGACTGTAGGTAATATTTGTTCCTAATATGAGCCAAATCGGACATCACAGGTCGCTTTCTATTCTTGTATTATGTCTTCCAGATATGAGCCAAATCGGACCACAAATACGATTTTTGTGAATATATCGATCCTTGCGCCACCTAGCGGCGATTTTTTTTTTTATTGTTGCATTGTCATCGGGTTCTGAACTTTATTTCAAGTTTCAAGCTTGTAGCTTATCGGGAAGTTACTTAAATTTCAATTACAAAATTCGTTCACAACGGCTGTGTGCGGCCTGACAAGTCAACCTAAATAAAACCGTTTAAAAAGATGGACGAGGTCGGTTAAAAACCATGCCAACTTAGATATAAAACAAGTTTAAAAGGGTCGTGGACTAGAATAATAAGCTATAACTTAGCAAAAATAGTTTTGAATCAAATATATTTCACTTATCAAGTTTTACTGTAAGAGGAAATGGGGAGACATTTTTCTTTTAAACGGGCGGTGCCACGTGTGATGTAGAAACGTCTGAAATTAAACCTACGGTTTAAGCTGACGCTGAGTATATAATGTTCGGTTACACCCGCACTTAGACACCTTTACTTGTTACAGATAAATATGAACTCAAGTTTAGGAAGTGTCATAGTTTTTCACTACCAAGTATCGCTTTTATGTAAATGAAAAATAAGGCTACCGATTACATTAAGTTAGGTTAGGTACTTCAGCCGGTTCTTACAGACCCACATAAACTGAATGTGTCAATAGCATCACCAGAAGGTGATTCAACGGCCACACTGAAAAAACCCTTCAAGATCCGTAGCCTAAGTTATGACATTAGTTTGATTTGACGTGATCTTTGACACCTTGCAGCCCTTCGCTTGGCTCACAACTTTGTCTTTTAGTTGATAATGTCTCTTTTCTCTGTTCATCGCTTTTTCGTTGCCATTTTTGCCCATATGACCAGGGCCTTTTAATTATTTTAAGTCCAATTCTGCCAAGTGCCCTTTCGGACATAACTCACATCTAGTTGTTGTGCTATACGAGATTATCACCCCAATGGCCGCCTGGTTGTCAATACGAAGGCAGTTTCCGTAGTTTTTTCCTATATCTCTGCCGGTTTTTTACGATCTTATTATTACGGCACAGTATAACATAAGCTATTCTGGTTTCATTAGTTTGGTTCCATTTTCGTATTGTGAATCGTATCTTTCGACATTTTTAGAACAGAATAATTTAAGAATTTGTGTTTAAAATATAAGGTTGTGAGAACCAAATCTATTAACTAATTTAAAAAAATGAAAAAAAGTGAAAAAAGTGAAATAGCTAACCACTCCATTGAAGGAATACCGCTCTTGGGCGGACAAAAGTTGTCTGACGGTGAGTGTCTGCCCAAGGAAGATTTCACTGTGTGCATATATGTGTGTATTTCAAAACATTGACAAGGTTACCAACTCTCAATATGAAAGTTTGTATGTGTAGAGTTTTGTGGATATTGAATGTAAATAGTCCTACTGCTCTTAATACTTCTTTCTTAAAGTCAAATTTGCGATCTCTCTCTTCCTCGCTGGTTCAAGAAATCGTGCGATAAGGAATGTGACGAAAGTTCCGAAAGGAAATATGTTGTCTTCAGCAAAGAGGCAAATTAATCGGCTTTTTAGAATATACGGCAGTAAGGGCAGATAGGTACGTTTAGTAATCCCCTGCAAACCATAATAGCCAGCTGACGAACCATGAAGCGCCTCTCGAAGTTATGAAGGAAACTCTTCCCATTTTCAAAAAAAATAAAAGGATATGAAATACGATACCCTCATGGAGGACTATTGAATTCATGTTCCACATGCCTACTATCTTGGAATGAGGAAAGCAATAATCTACTCAGAAATTTAGCCGGTTAAAATTAGTCGGTCTTTTCAAACCAAGGATAAGAAGCTACCTGGCAATGACAGATGTATGAAATTTTCAAGTCACTCTCAATGAGACGATGTGGTAAGTCTTTGGTTGGTATTTGGTGCTTTCACACAGACACCAGAAAGCTTCCGTTTTCGCAGAAATGTCAGTCTCTACAGTTAAAACTCCAAATTTGATGTTCATGATACTTTTCTGGGGTTATATTGGAAATTTAATTTAAATTTTTAGCAAGTTGTCAACCCTGCTTCCATAAATAGAGTATCGCTATGCATTCAAACAATATAGTTTATACCAAATGCGTATTTGTTTATAGTTTTCACCGCTATTTCAATGTAATTAAACAAAACATTGTTGAATTATTAATTAGCTGAATGACTAATAAATATGACGCACTTTTTCTTATTTTTGGTTGTATGGCTAGCCTGCCTTAAATGCTCGAACTTTTTCTTTCAATTCCATAGTTCTGTATTTAGATAATCTTCAGTAGTGAACCCGCAAAACTATCGATGGTAACATCGTACAGGTAGGTATAATGGCTGCGACCCAGGTCGACCAATTAGCTTATGAAAAGCCGTTTTGATGCGATAAAACTCGCTTGAACCAACTGAGTACTACATGCAGTTGTCAATAAAATCAAAAGGAATCCCTATTTCTGATAATCTACCCAGACTTTTTGAAAAGAGGCTTCCGAGATATTTTACACGTGTTCTACGTAGAGCCGGACATTCACACAGAAAATGCTCATCAGTCTCTTTTGCAGTTAAGTTTTTAAAAATTCTGCAAAAGCCATTGTGAGGAATTTTGATATTTTCTGCATGCGTGCCTAAAGCCCAATGACCGGTGCAGTCCGGTATAAGTTTTTGGGTATCGGCCCTAGATTACTGGCCATGTTGTTCTAGAAACTGCATAGCCCGTGGTGCTCTTCCATATTTGCTGGACTTTGTTCACGTAAAAACTCTCAAATTTCCCTCTTGGGTATGCTTACTTGGGCGCTGGTTATTCACTCACCTCCTTCCGATGAGCCCCTGCGTGCCATCGTCAGCCATCACATTTGCTTCGATTCCCCTACGATGGATATATCCAGAGTGTCGGTTGACGCAGCTATAAGTTGCTTGCATGCCCTTCCAGCTTTGTGCTAGTGTAGGGGATGCTAGTGTCTTTATTGCTGCTAGGCTGTCAGAAGAGATGGGCCAGCTATGTTCCGGACCTCGAGGGAGTTGCCTTCAAAATTGTGATGACTTTTGCCTCAAACACACGCAGTGTGACGGCAGTTTGATTGTTTGATTGACGTGGAAATCTTTAGGGAATGCGATAGATTCCAGCCCCCACACAAGAGTCCACTTAAGAGCCATCGGTGTAGGTTAGTATGTCGCTAAGAACCGTGCTCCTCTCCAATCATTCCTATTTATAGTGATATTATTAACACCGCCCCCAGTTGCAGTTTGCATTGATATAAATCTATTTTGGAATTAAAAGTTCCCGCCGGGAGTAAATTAAGGGTACTGCTTCGCCCTTTCTGTGGATCCTTCCAACACTAGTGCGGTCTGTGCCGACGTACATAATAAGTGCATGTCTATCGTAAGCTTGTTAAATATGGGGTCTAAAACCGTCGTTGGACAGGTGCGGCAGTGCGCTGAATTTTCTGTAGACTAGTGAGATTGTAATTCATACAAAGAACTTCCCACCACACTATAGTGCCAAACGTCAGCACTGGCCATTTGGTACTTCTTGGTAGTGTTGATTACTGGCCATTTAGTCTTGGTAATGCAAAAGTGGGTGGTTTTTACTTCCTCGTGAAGAGTAGTAGATACGCCTTATCCGGATTTAGCCATAGGCTACCTCCCTGTGCCTACCTAATTAGTTTTGCCAATGTTCCTTTCCAAGATTTCATCCGTCACTGAAGGGGATGAACCCGAAACTAGGATGTTGTTGTTGTTGTAGCAGTGCGTCCCCCATTCAATAAGTGCGACCGATCACAAATAATCGTCAATGTCCTCTAACGGGAGTTCAAGGAAACTTGCTGTTTCAACATTGGTGGACCATAGTAAGAGGGGTGCTAGGGGCGTTGGTTTCACATTACAATTGAAGAGATGGTAGGTGTCATGTTGGGACACATCGCAAGCAGGACATACATTTTGTATGTCAGGGTTGATTTTGGATAGGTTAGAATTTAACCTGTTACGGTAACCAGATCGAAGTTGAGCTAGAGTGACTGGCGTTTCCCTAGCGAGAGTGCGTTTCTCTTCGGCTAGTTCTGGGTATTTTTCTTTATGTACTGGATTCGCCGGGCAATTCCTGGCATAGAGGTACAACGCCTGTTTTTTGATATCACTGAGGATTTGATTATAAGTCCCCGATTCTAGTGTGGTAAAAATATTCTTCACCACGGTAACGAAATCATGTGGCAACTTTTAGACCCTTTTGGTATTCTACCAGCGAAAGTATCCGGATAATTTTTTACCCCCAAAAGTAGGTGGATACATCGAAATAACCACACAACACCTGTTGTATAGAAAAAGGCAAAACTGAAAAATAAAGAATTGTAAGCGCAACTAAATAAAGATAATAGTAAAAAGGGTTGCCTTTGCTATACATTTTTGTTTACATTTTGTACTTTCACAGAATAAATTACAATGTAGAAACTTATCATGCATAATATGCATATACACATCGTCCCATTTATTCGTTAACTTCGTATCTACAAGCGAGACATTTTCTGTAAAGCGAACACGGTTGCCACACCATGTTTTCATTTGGGACCAAAATTCATCGAAAAAAAGGACCAAATTTTTGTTTTATTTTATTAGTATAAAATACAAAATTTTAGGATATTTCCATATGAAATTTTACTAAACATAGTGAAGACTTTCCTTTAATTCAAGCTGAACAAACAAATATATTTGCATGCAACCAAAAACGGTGCTATATTTTGACATAGGATAAGTCTATGTCTTTCACCAACCAAACATTGTGAACCTAGTTTTGGTCACAAAGCTCTTGGTTCTAGCATTATGTTGTTGATTGCAATGAAATAAAATGTATAATGCACTTAGGTTTTAGTAAAAAAACGGTTCAAAATTTGCGTTCTGGTGTTGCCGAAATATGTAAGCGGAAAACTCAGTAAATCATAAATCAAACTAGGCAATTTTGTTAGTGCTATTAGATGCTTACTTTTTCCCTTAACGTTTAAACTTCATATCAGAGCCTAGATTCAGTAAGTGTGAGTTTTGATCCCAGGCCTCAGGGGTTCTGCTAGCACCTACGGGAATAATTTTACATTTCTTCCGAAATCAAATCTCTTCCTTCTGTCTTCGAGTCAAAATATTTCTTGTGCCAAGATACTTAGTTTTCAATTACCTTGCGTGGCTTAACACCACAATAGTCCTGAAATTCCTTGAACTGTTGTTGTTGTTGTAGTGATAAAGTTGCTCCCCGAAGGCTTTTGGGAGTGTTAGCGATGTGAAGGCCCTTTGCCAGATACAGGTCCGGTACGTTTCGGTAACACAGCACCATTAAGGTGCTAGCCCGACCATCTCGGGAACGATTTATATAGCCACATTAAACCTTCAGGCCATCATCCCTCCCTCCCCACCCCCAACTTCCATGAGGAGCTTGGGCCGCCAGAGCCTCGTCTGTTAGTGAAACAGGATTCGCCGCGGATGGGTGAGGTTGACAATTGGGTTTGGAGAAGCTGTATATTGCGCTGGCAACCTGAAGGGTTGCGCTACACAGCCCCTTGAATCTGGTATTTTAGTCGCCTCTTACGACAGACATATCTAGCGCGGGTATATTTTGACCCCCTAACCCGCTGGGGTGTTGGGTGAGAAATATTTAAATATCAACGTGCCAAACGAGAAGTAATGCATATAATTTCTTTGGATAAGTCTTGAAAGTGTTAGGCTCACGGTAGAGTCCTCGCTATAAGCTATGCTATGCGAGAAGCAATTTTTATTTTCATATATTTTACATAGTGTTGTACAACCGATCGAAATATCTAGCCGTTATTGATATTATTATAAAAAAAAAGAGTTTTTTGATTAGTCGGCTATTTCATCAACAATTAACGACAATGTGTTTGCCAACACTTTTCTTTTTAATGCCTGGCATAAATTATATCTTAGGTGAAATGTTATTGTTCTGGTACATTTTATTGACTGAGCAATTTTTTATGGTGAGAGTTCCATTGAAGTAAATTCAAAATTATATGGGGGCTAACGAAAGTGTGGCGAATTTTTGGGGATTATTGTGAATTTTTAACTGAGTGAAAAGAAAGAAAAGTACAAACGGGGTTGAAAGGGACCATTTTTGGTCCAAATGGTTCAAAGCGGCAACCGTGAAAGCGAAGAATTTCGAATTTCTCCACAGACACTGGTGAGTTTTTCGGTGATGACAGCGTTACTACTTTGGCCAGAATCGCGGATAAAAGAACTGGTAACGATATTAGGTTACATAATGTTCTGGGTACTATTTTACCGGTAACGCTGAGAATCGGGGCGTTAGTAACTAATTTTTTGTATTTTTTTTTTTTTTGGAAAAACACAGCAAATAACTATCAAGGAGCATTTGATGATATCACGAAGGCGGTTTAAGCAAAATTAAATTAATATTTTACCTGGATATGCAACTACGACTGGTCCTTGAAATAAGCCATTGTACACAAAAATGGAATATTGGGCACTCGCCTCATTTTGCAGCTCCTCAATTTTGTCTATCATCTAATTTAAGGTTTTTAAAACTTTTTTAATTCGCATCTGACTGACTCAATGTATTGTAGACTGACACACCCATTCTTAAGCATATAAGCATATTGTTTTTTTCTCATCAATGTTTTTGCTTATGGATTCCAATAATGACAACAAAAACTTACAAGAGAAAAGAGTAAAAAGCAAAAAATGTTAATAAAAAGTAATAACATGAAAAAGTGCGTAATTAATTATTTCTACATAATTGATAAATATTTCGATAGTTCAACAGTAGCCATCGAATGTGCCGTTGTTGTAAAAGTTGAAAATGTTTTTTGAAAGTTGTCATACCATAATAGACATTTTTCAAATGATAAAACAACCAAAAAAGCGTTAAGAATTTTGTTATTGCATTGGTATGTGTCGATTACAGCAAAAAGCGGTCAGCGGAGCGTGTGGCGAAAACAAAAAGTTACAACTAACTCCAATAAATATTTTGACATACACCAATGGGTGTGCTCATGTGCATGTAATAAGTTTTTTTTCCCCCCTTAAAGTGGTTTTGTAATGTAAATCGCAGTAATATAATTTAAACAAATATTTTTCAAGCAACGAAATTTCTGGCAAAAAGTAATTGTTGTACCTTTTCAAAATGTGTTTTATTATTTTTCACAGAGCAGGTTAGGTTAGGTTGAACTGGCCGGTCAATAAAGACCTCACATAGACTGAATGTGTCCATAGTGTTACCGGTATTTGTTTGACGACCAAACGGAAGAATCCCAATCAGGTTCCAGTACATATGTTATAGAATAACTTCATCCTCTTGGCAAATACTAGCAGTTTTCTAGGACCCAGCTTAATTGCTGCCTCAAGATCTGGCAACTCTGCCTGCCCTAATAGCTGGAGCCTTGACCTGACGAGCACAGGATATGAACACAGGACGCGCTCAACTGTTTCTTCCTGCAGCTCACACTTCCTACTTGCTGTTATTGACGAGGCATAACTTATAAGCATATGACGCCAGAAGGCAGTGTCCAGTCAGTATGCCCATCATGAGCCTTAAGTCTTCCCTCTTAAGATATATGAGCCACTTTGTGAGTCTAATATCGTAGGCTTCGCACTTGATCTTAGAAATTTTGCAGCCCTTGCTTTTGTCGCGCCTTTTCTGCTTGATGGATCATATGTAACTCCTGTCTCCATTTGATTACTCCCAAACAGATTGGCACGTCTATCGTCGACTCATCGAGTGTTGCACCCTCCTTTGGCAACTCATCATGCTATCAAAAATTTTTTGATTTGTTATCGGCGCGTTGTCGCAAAGTTGCAGATTGTTTTCGAAAAGTTATCGACTTGTTATCGTTGTTTTTTCCAAAAAGTTATCAATTTGCTATCAAAATATCGCTTTATTATCGAAAAGTCCGTAATTATTACCCAAATGTTATTTATTATTTATCGAAAATTTACCAAATTGTTATCAAAGAGTTATCGATTTCTTATCGGAGTGTTGCAAATGTTTTAACTATCTGTTATAGATTGGTTAACGACGACTCATCGATTTGCTATGAAACTGACAAACTTACCTACTTAGTTAGCCATCAAGCACGGCCCGCCAGTCGCTGCTTCGCTCTACCAACTGGTGCCAGTTGGTCACACAAAGGAATTTAACTCGCTTTTCACCTGATCCTTCCAGCGGAGTAGGGACCGTCCTTTTCCTCTGCTTCCATAGGTGAGTTCCGATTAAAAACTTTTTTATTCTGATCATCATCTTTCATTCGCATAACATGGCCAAACCGTCGTAGGCGATGCGTTTTAATACGCTAGACTATGTTATTGTCTGCTTAAAGCTCGTACAGCACATCATTAAATCTTCTTCGGTACGCGTTGTCGCCAACGGGTAGAGGTCCGTAAATCTTTCGAAGAACGAAATAAACAAATTATTTTACTATTTCGAAATTGTGGCTGCCAAGGCACATGTGATGGTGTTGCTAATGTCATTTTGCCCAGCCGTATAAGCTTTGCGAGGAAATCAAATTCAGACATAGCAGCATATGGGCAGCTCCTTTTCGTGCTATCGAAGGTGGCTTTAAAATCGAGGTGATGTGTGTCAATTCTTTTTTGCCGTGGTTTTTCCAAGATTTACCAGGTCCGAAGTCACAGTAATAAGGTCCAAGCGAGCAACAGCATTGACTTGAAAATTAATTTTGATGTCACTCCAAAAAGTGAGTTACGGTACAATTACACTAAACTTTTTCACATTACAAAAGTTTGGTGGAAAATTTGCAAGTACACCAAAATTAATTTTGATATTACTACGAAAAGTCTTATCACTGCACCTAATTTTTTGCGTATATCATAAATATAATATAATAAATAATAATAAACAAATTTAGTATTTTTTATTGAGGGTATGAAACGAAAAGTGGAAAGTTCGAGGTGTTTCAGGGCTACTTCAGGATTACCCCAGTATCATTTCGAAATAATCTTACAAATGTTTTCGCGAATATCTTGGGAAATTTTACTTAATTTTACTTTATTGCATATCCGCTTATTTTTCGAAAAGGGCATTAGTAATAGCCATTTCCTATATATAAAATATAAATATAAAATTTATGTAGTTCTATAATGACCCAGAAATAATCCCCAAATGATCCTGAATAAGTCCAGAATCCATCCTGTGGTTGGCCCGAAATTATTCGCCAATTATCACGAAATAGCCTTGAAATGATTCCTAAAACAACTAATCCTGAAACCGATCCTGAAATAGTCCCGAAGTGATCCAAAACTAGGACCAAAAACAGTCCCGAAATGATCCCCAAATTTTCCCAAAATTATTACTGATGCTCATATAAAAAAATAAAACTGTAAAATGATCCCGAAGTATTTCCGAATTCATCTCTAACAACCCAAACTGGTTCCAGATATAGGGTATATAAAAAAATATATATAACAATAAAATGATTTCGGAGTAATTCCTATATGATCCCTTAATGATGCTGAGATAGTTCCAAATGCAACCTGTTGTAGTTTCAAAATATTCTCGAAATACTAATAATGATCCTGAAAAGATCTTTGAAATATTTTTAAAATTATTATTATAAAATTTTGCTTCAGCTTGGGCCCCGACTTTTCAATCAATTTCCATATACATAGGCAAATTTGATAAATCAACAGTAATAAAGGTCACATAAATTAAGCATTAATATAACAATAAAATTATATGATGTGACGAAAATGCGGCCAAAGAAAAGTTGGAGCAGGGGCGATTGGAAACACGTCCTTTTCAACCTCCCATTATATGTTGAGCTATGCTGATTGGAATCTTCATGCATTCCGACAGCGTCATTACTAAACAAAGTTGAAGAGTTGTTGGATACACGTTATTTTCAATTTCCAACATCCAAATACATGTTTAGCTGAGTTGATCGGAGATTAATACATTCCGACAGCTTAAAATACAAATATAATTGAAAAATATATATTCAAATTTTGTTGCCGTAGGCTGGGAGCACTGGAGGATTGGAAACGCGTCCTTTCCAACCTCCCTTAAATGAGTGGCTCCCAAACTCGTCCCTTTGTCACGCTAGTAAATATGCTGATCGGACTCACATGGCATTCCGACAGCACATTCAATAGAAATAAGTGATTGTAATAATGAATTGTATTTAGTAGTTTAAGTTTTAGGCCTAAACAGCCGTAATAATAAATAAATTAAAAAAATAAATCATTGTTATATCATTAAACTTACCATGTAACTAAATTTGGTTGTTGTTGTTGATTGTAATATCACCCTTTGTTGCACCTTGTTGTTTGACATGATTATGTACTGTTTGCTCTTTTGTTGTAATGTTATGTTATGTTATGTTTATTATGTGTTAAATTGAATTTAATTGCAATTATAATCAAAATGCGCACAAATTGTAACAAATTCGTTTCAAATCGTTTGCAATTATACATTCGCTATAAAGTCGAAAACATATTAGCACATTTGTAGTGAGTGTAATTTACTTACATACTTACGAGTAATATATTTTACATGCAAAGTGTCATTTGGGTCAGAAAATTTACTTGCGTAAATTCATTTCATTGTCATTCATTTTCGCCTATGTTTTCATAAATTAACACAAGACAGACAAATCGCATAATCAATCATTAAGCAAATGCCATTTCAGCAAAGTCAATGAATTAACAATTTATGTACATATTTTCACAAATAAGTGAGGCCATAATATGATTTGCTATATTAGCATGCACATATTTATATAAACTCACATACACTTTACTACAAAATCGCTGACAATCAAACTCCACGAACTAATCACCAATTTTGAGACTTGATATTGAGTTCAAATTTAGTAAATTATGTAAAAACCATGTACAGGGCAAGCACCTTGTCGAAGGTGCGAGGGCTCCACTATGTGGCTCAGAGATAAGGGATTTGCATCTAAGCCGTTCCACACAATAGGAAGACGTGAAGGGGTCCAAGATATGTAATGGGCTCCAAATTGAGCCAGAGAACGAATTCGTCTTTAGTTGCCTGAAGTCTTCCTGGATCCGGAGCAGCTTTACCACACTATATGGTGTTGCTTTGCAGGAACTTCAATCTTCAACAACAAAACAACAAACAAACAACTTAACCACCGAGCCCGCCTTGCCAAACTCGTGCTATTCCAACCAATGTGGATGACTCAAAAATGTGTTAAGAATATATTGATAAGGAACAGGGAAGAAGATATGGATTTGATCTATGATTCGGATCAGAAGAGCGAAGGAACAAAAAAATATGTAAATTCGGTACGGTAGAGAGAGGCGAAAAGAGTGCCTTCACAGTTTCGGACCGCGCTTAAAATTATCCACTGCCCGTGAGATAGGGGTGAAGGCAGTTCAATTATAAAATTGTGTCGCTAGCACTGCTCGACTGCGTGGCCGGTTTAAGTAGGAAGACTCCCAAGGCGGGAGAAAAAAACAGGGACCGTAATGCATGCTCAATGCTACTTGTAAAGCAGAGGAAGGAGCAACTGAAAGATGAAAAGCGTTTTATAAGCCAAACTTAAGCAGTAAAAAGGGTAGGTTTTTCTCAAAGCAGCTTAAGGAAGGTAAAGTTGTGACTGCTGTGGTGTCACTAATAATGTCAAGATGTGAACAAGAGGATAGAACCAGCGTCTAAACTGAATTTTTCCTTCATAAAGAAAGCATAAATGCACTGTTTAAGGCGGAGGAATAAACACTTACCTCCATTACATCACAGGTTAAGATATGGAGGGGTAACTATGAAGGTGCAATTATTGTACAATGACTTAGAACAATCGATGAAGAATGTATAAAACTGTACTCTTTCAGCACTTTCGATGAACGCTGTCTTCATACCAATGACGGTTTGAACAACATGCTTACATTAAAAGCAGTTCGAATGATATTGTTCTGTATACACTGAAAGAAAACGACTGGTAAAATTGATCGAAATACGGGTCAATTCAACTGAAATTTCTGTTAATTTTTATCCATCGCAACAAGATGTTGAATCAACTGCGCACAAATCGTTGATTCGTAATTGACCGTTTTAGTAGTGAAATGAACAAAAAAAGTTTTTGCGACAGCTTTGTACGAAAGCACCTATGTTGCCATATAAATAAATAAATGTAAGGCGCGATAACCTCCGAAGAGATCTAAGGCTGAGCTTCTCTTCCAATTTTTTTTTTTTTTTTTTTGTGCTCCTCTTGATTTTCCCTACAAATTGGCCGGACGGGACTTACATGTTTTATGCCGACTCCGAACGGCATCTGCAAGGCAGATGAGTTTTCACTGACGGCTTTTCGTGGCAGAAATACACTCCGAGCGCTTGCCATACACTGCCGAGTGGCGACCCCGCTTAGAAAATTTTCTTCTAATTGAAAAACTTTATTTCTAAAATGTTGATGTTGCTTTGCCCGGGGTGCGAACCCAAGGCATACGGTGTGGCAGGCGAAGCACGCTACCATCACACCACAGTGGCACTTACTAACCGAACGTCAATTGGGCTACATCAAATACACTTTATTATTTAGTTTTATTAAACGCACTTTCACCAAATTTTATATTTTATAATTTATTTAATTTATAGTTTTGAACTACGCTTTGCAAATAGAAATAAAAATAATAGTCACAAAACTGATTCTCAATTCTTTGAGTTGCAGCTCAGCTCATTCTCAATTTCTTCTCTCGCATGTAGTTGCCACACTTGATTGTTTCGAAAAAAATTTGTATAAACGTTTGAAATAATATTTTAAATAGAGAACTTGTAAGATATAGGCAAGTAAAGAATCAAATCGCTAGAGGGTAATTCACCACTGGAGTAACTTTACTTTACACTTTAAGTTTAAATGATTCCAAAACAACTCAAACGTTTATATTGTCGGAAACATCAACATTAAAAAAGGATGTTTTTTATTATCTTATTAAATTCGTTCGCGTGAGTGAAAATTCGTAAAAACTTGAAGAAAATGTTACTAACTTTGAAAATTCCTGTTCGTTCAAACAAAACTTTTGCTACAAGAGGGCGCAATTTTGCATTTCGCTTGGAGGAGAAGTTGCAAAATTGTACCCGATAAATAGGTGTCCCGCTATCTCATAATTTTTTGCACAGTAAATTCAAAAAAGGAGTTTTTCGTTTTGTATTGATAACTAAAAAACTAGTTTTTTGTTGTTTTCCCATTTTGTGTGTTTTTTCGATTTGGTGCTTTTCTTATTTTGGTATTTTTTTTAACAAGTGGCACGATCGTCGTAAGTACAAAGTAGAGAGCGCAGTGAGCGTAACATTCTTTTTGAAATTTGCTCATGTATTGACTGCTGATCGCTGTTGAAATGACTAGTGAGATCAGTTGTGTTAACAGAAAAATCAGTTAGATTGACCAGTGCAAAAAGAACGTGGCGAAATATTGGCGACGCTCTTTACAATATCTCGAAACGGCAATCAGGCACACAGCATTGATAAACTGGATCGGTTGCTTGCTAAGTTTTATGATAACGAAATCCCTAAAAAGTGCACACCCGGGATATTAAAACCTCCCCTAAGACACTGGTTATCACGCAACTTCTTAGGCAAGACCAGAAATCATAAGTGGCAAATGTCCGACATAAATAAGCGTATTGATTGTACGACCGATCATCTGACGTTGGTTGACCGCCAAAACATTCAAACATCAACATTCTTACAGGAACTTTGAGCCAATAGTGACTACGATGTGCCGTTGGGTAGAAAGTCAATCTAAAATCCCTCTGCTTTCAAATATGGCTGAGTTTTCTGCAAGACTTGGCCTATCTTATCGATCTGGTCGATAGTAGATTTACCAGGTCTGAAGCCGCACTAGTCCAGTCAGTTCATTGACTTTAAGCTTTTCTCAAGAAGATATGCCATTGGGGACCAGCATTAACACAAACAACAACATCAGGTCTTATACATCTCGGATCAAGGACAAAGCGTCAATGTCTTCAGCCTTTATGAAGTTCAGCACGATAGCCTTATTCATAAAGGTCGGGTGAAAGAGGGGCCAGGAGTGCGTGTTTAACGTTTGCGGATTGTTTACCGTTTGCTGCCTATGTAGTGCTTGTTTTATCGGATTTTAATCAGTTTTATGGTAATTTTTAAAATTTTTAATTTTTTGTTAATTCATTTTACTGTGTGTTGTTGTTGCTTTCAATTCGCGCTGCTAAATGTATCGAATTTCAATTAAAACTGCAACTCAGCATTCGTTAAAAGTAAAGTGGTTGAAAATTTATGAATGTATTAATTTGTAGTTGTTGTTATAAACATGTTGTATTTGCTGTTAAATTGCTTGCCAAGCATATGGCTTTTATGAGCAGCAAAAATTTTGTTTAAAAGAAAGTTATTTATGAATGGAAGTGGAAAAAACTTAGAGCCAGCAACTTTTTTGCAATCCCGTTTTAAAAGCTTGTAAGTCGGTAAATGGCGTAAGCTATTTGTTGTTTAAAGGAAATATGTACATACCTATATATATTTTTTTTTTATCAGCAGCCATACTTTACACTAATAAGAAGTTTTACTTCTAAAAGCTAAGTACAAAATATTTTTTTTCTTTCAATATTCAAATTTAATTTTGCTGTTATTTTTTCGGCCATTTGACATGGGTTCGAATCGAGCTTACGGTCTTAAAATACTAATTTTTTTACTTTTTTTTTTTTTTTTGTTTAATTGAAAAAGTTTATAAATTAGAATTAATTAAATTGAATAATTAAAACATGAACAAAAACCTCACATACACTGAATGTGTCCATAGCGGGATCAGAGTTTATTTGACGACCAAATGAAAAAACCCCAATTAAGTACCAGGATTTATGTTAAAGAATAACCCCGTCCTATTGGCAAATACTAGAAATTTTCTAGGCCCTATACAACTTGCTGCTTCCGAACACTTTATCGGCGGCGACGGCATGGCCGGCGCACCGGCATACGCCGGTGTTCTAACTTTAAAAAGCTTGATTTTTCTATTTAAATATTTAGAAAAGGTTTTGTTTGTATGTATTTAAGGAAATCAACGCTTTGGCCATCCGGGGCTTTTTCCTCAAGATCTCGCAGACCGTTCAAAAATTTTCAGGAGAAGCTCCTTGTGGAGGGATTGTCCCTCGTTCACTTACTCCAGAGAGTCTTCGAACCTAACCCCGGTCTTTGGAATTGGTACTGTTGCATCTCCTGAAAAGAAATAGGGATACATAAAATACCTAGTCACACTTTTTTCTGTATATATCGTTCAAAGCGTAGTTTCTCCTAGGGTTAACTCCTAGTAATCGTCACGAACACAATTTCTTTAAATCATTTGTGGCTCCTTGGCGGTCACGCACAAAGCCAACTTGCGGTTGCTATTAATGGTCTATTAATACTCATGACTCTCGTGGCACAGGGCGCATCCAGTTGTTTTGGCTGTTTTTAAGAGCTACAATTTCCGATGTGCGAACAGTAGCAATCCCGACCACCAATCGCTACCACGCCTCCTGACCCTCACGCCATATGAGAGCACAGAAGCTATAGGACTGCGACTTCGAACTCTTACCTTCGTCGACGTCACTTTCCTAGAAGCTCTAGGCGTAGCTCCGAAGACTTTGCAATGGATGCTTTTGTCGAGCTATGCTTCCGAGCTACACCAGAGAAGCACCATGGAACGTTACGGAGTGACTATTCGGCCAAGGACGCTGCCCTCGTCTTCGCTGCTAGTCTTCGTTAAATCAAAACGATATTTTAGAATGAAAGTCGGCCGAGTTTAAGTTGAAAGATGTTAACTGTTGTTTTCCGGCCTTATGATATAAGAGCTCATTATGGATGACCGCGTAGCTTCATACTAGTTCGACTGTCCACTACGTTACGGTAGTAGCACACACGGTCATTAGTTCGACTGTCGTGGGAAAGCTTTTACTTCACCACTTTGGGTGTTCTTGCGAAGGACAAAGCCTCACCCGGTAGATATATGTGGCTACGTATTCACATTTGTAAAAGGAGCCGTAACGTGTAGGTGATATTTAAACTTGATTGATAAGCTATAATCAACGTGATTCAATCCAGGGGACTAGTTTTGCATAGGGCCGCCAACTTTAGGAAATGTCAAACCGGGAGACTTGGGTGTTGAAGGATGAAGTGTGAAAATCAAAATTAACATTGCAGACGCTTTATATAGTTTCGCAAATAAACAACAGATGTTTGAATGGAGGCCCAAGTGATTTTTCAAACCTTTCTCATACGTACATATATCATCGGCTTAAGTATAAGGTAAGAATCATTTCAAAGGAGTGTTTATGCACCTAGAACCTACTAAAGAATTTTGCATCACTGATTTCGCTTATTCTTTCAGCCAATCGCAATATAAACTTTTTCTTAAAAATCGGCACTTTTTGGGTATTTTGCTTTTTTTTAACAACTTGAGGAAAATTTGAAAACATGTTCGCCATGGGTCATTTTATTTGAATCCATTGTTCATTCTCATAAATTTTTTGAAAAAAAAAATGCAAAGTCAGCATATAAATTTATTAAATAACTTTTCTTTTAATAACTTGGTAAATTGGGCGATGCAAAGTCCGTGTTAAGCTTACATCGAAAACGCCTGTTTTTTTTAAATAACTTTTAAACAATTAGAAAGAGTTTAATTTCGCAGTTAGTTTCTTATAACTGGCAGTGGTGCGCATCCGTTGATGCCGCTTTCGACCATATCCGAGCAATTTTCGACATATACAATAAATGGCCTAAACAGTCTTAAACGAGAAAATATGGTAACGCGCCGGACGCCGCCGCCGCGCCGATATTTTTGACATTCGGCGGCGACGTGCGAAAAACGACCAAAATCGGCAGCGGCGGCGGCGTATATATCTAGGCTGTATGTTCTTCGCTTAATCTGTCCCGCGGCATTGAGTATGCTAGCAGTCGTTAATGCTACTTTTTGGGCAGTCCAGTCGTCCAAGAGTGGGGTGTATGCTTCAGTCTTATGCACCCATTAAATATTATTTTAATAGGGCATATACCCGCTACGCGATAGAAGTGTATGTGCTGTTTGCTTGCTCTTCTGAATCCTCTCCCGTTTGGAAGTATCACTCTTGTAGATCCTCAACAAATCCCTGTACTCCTGGCTGCACGTTTCGCTTTCCACAACCTTGACCAGC